>NW_005873057.1:22337-31732 GCF_000147115.1 Myotis lucifugus | reverse complement strand
AGCATTGAATCTGGGGGCCCTCTATTTCTTAGGGAATTCTGCGTCATGATGAGAAAGGGGGCTGGACAGTAGCTCCAGGAAGGAGGCTCAGCCTGCCCACCTGGAACACAGGTGAGGTGCCCTCTTTCTCCCAGACAAAACTCTGACCTGACCTGAAGTGACCGGAGCAAGGGAGCAACCTGGGGCAGGAAATCTGTGCCCCTGAAGGTGGCAGAGAGGAGGTGCCAACAAACCAGTCAGAGCTGAGGCATTGGAAGGAGAGGAAGGGCCTGCCCTCCCCCACCTACAAGCTACTGGCATCACCCCCAACACAAGTCTGGCTGAGCCATCCTGGCCAAGGCCAGGAGACCCCTGCAGAGCCCAGCTCCATGAAGGAAGGGAGAACCAATCAGAACAGGGACAATCAAGGTGTGAGACTCGAGGTAGACCCAGCCTTTTAGCAAATTACTCCCCCCACCCCCCTCACTGGACTACTAGGGACTTCAACTCCTCGGACCTCAATCAGGCTGCCCAGGGCCAGAAAGGGACAGTGACTCACACTGACCTGCACCAGAGAAGCTCCCAGGAGGCCCAGAATAGACACACCAAGAGACCAGATTCAACACATCAGAGCAAAATCCATCGAACTCCACAAATAGCAGACCCAAAGGTTTTTGAGTGTGTGAGTGTGTGTGGTTTTGTTTTTTGATCTGTGTGTGTGTGTGTGCGTGTGTGTGTGTGTGTGTGTGTGTGTGTGTGTAACTTTTTCTTGGTTTTATTTTACTGTTGTTTGTTTGTTTATTCCCCTTTTTTTCTTTCTTCACTTTTTTCTTGCATTCCTCTAATTTCTCTCTTTCCTTCTATTCTATTCTCCTTTTGTCTCTTCTTATTTTATTTGGTTTTTCTCTTTTTTCCCATTTTACTTTTCCTATCCATATCTTAATATATCCATTATTTTTACATTTTAAATTCATTATTATTATTTTATTTATTTTCAGTTTCCTTTCCTTTTTTCCTCCTATACTAGTTCGTTTTGCTTCCATATAGCCATTTTCTTCTTCTTCTTCTTTCTCCCTTTTTATTTATAACTCCTCTAAGTTTTTGGTCATGTGTCTTTTAGTATTCTTTTTATTTTTTTCTTTGCTTTGCTTTCTCTTCTTTTTCCTTCTAAGTCTTTCCTGTTGTTGCATTGAGTATCTTGATTTTTATGGTGTTTTGGTTTGGCCCTGTTGTATCTTGTTCTGTTCTGTCAGGACCTGTACAACAGCTGGCATGACAACGTTGGGGTTGAGCTTCACTGGCAGAAAGTTGGAGGGAAGATCCCTCCCATGAACAGAACATCAACAACCAAGTTCCAATTACAACAGGGGAGCCCAAATAACACACCCAAGGGGCATTCCTAGAGCAGACAGCTCAGAAGATCAAAGAGACTGCACCACTGGACCCCTCAAGATACCTTCTACATAACACCACCCCACAAAGACTGGGAGGCATAAAAATCTATCTAAACACAGAAACAAATACAAAGTGACAGCTAAAATGGGGAGAACAAAAAAACAACCCCAAAATGAAAGAATAAAAAGGAATCTCCAGAAAAAGAATTCAATGAAATGGAGGCAAGCAACCTATCAGACACAGATTACAACGTAATGGTTTTAAAGATGCATAAGGAGCTTAGTGCAAATTACAAGAAACTCAGTGGGAACTATAGCAACATGAGAAATGAAATAGACACCATGAACCAGACCAAATAGAAATGAAGAATAACATATCTGACATCAAGAACACACTAGAAGAAATTAAAAGTAGATTTAATGAAACAGGGAATCAAATCAGCGAGTTGGAAGACAAGATAGATATAAATACACAATTAGAGCAGCAAATAAAAAAAGAATTAAAAAGCAGGAAGATAACTTAAGGGAGCTCTGGGACAAGATGAAACATAACAATATCCACATTATAAGAATACCAAAAGGGGAAGAATGTGACCAAGGAACAGAGAACCTGTTTAAAGAAATAATGACAGAAAACTTCCCCAACCTAATGAAGGAAAATATCATACAAGTTCAGGAAGCACAGAGAGTCCCAGTCAGGGTGAGCCCAAAGGGACCCATACCTAGACACATCATAATTAAATATGGCAAACATTAAATACAAAGGAAGAATCTTAAAGGCAGCAAGAGAAAGATAAAAAATCACCTACAAAGGATTCCCATTAGAATTTCAGCTGACTTCTCAATAGAAACACTTCATGCCAGAAGGGAATGGCATGAAATATTCAAAGTAATAAAAAGCAAGGGCCTAAATCCAAGCCCACTGTATCTAGCAGGCTATCATTTAAAACCAAAGATGAAATATAAAGCTTTCCAGACCAAAAAGAAAAGGTTAAAGGAATACATTACCACCAAACCAGCAATGCAAGAAAGGTTAAAGCAATAGCTTTAAGAAGAAAAGCGGAGAGAGAGAGGATTATAGGCATAAAGAAAATAAAAAAGGCAATAAATAAATATCTATCAATAATAACATTAAATATAAATGGATTAAATGCTCCAGGCAAAAGACATAGGGTGACTGAATGGATAAGAAAACATGGCCCATATATATGCTGTCTACAAGAGACCCACCTCAAGACAAAAGCTACACATAGACTGAGAGTGAAGAGATGGAAAAAATATTCAGAGCAAATGGAAACAAAAAAAAGCTGAGGTAGCAATACTCATATCAAACAAAATAGACATCAAAACAAAGGCCATAACAAGAGGCAAGCCACCACATCATACTAAAGGGAATGATGATTCAACAAGAAAATGTAACCCTTGTAAACATATATGCACCCAATATAGGAGCACCCAGATACATGAAAAGAACTCTTGATGGACTTCAGAGGAGAGATTGACAGCAGTACAGTCATAGTAGGGGACTTTAACACCCCACTGACATCACTGGATAGCTCTTCCAGACAAAAAACTCAACAAGGGAAACAGAGGCTTTAAATGACACACTAGATTAAATGGACCTAACTGATATTTACAAAACATTTCACCCCAAAGCAAAAGAATATGCATTCTTCTCAAGGGCACATGGAATATTCTCAAAGATAGACCACATATTAAGGCACAAAATGGCATGAAGTTGGAAATCAACTACAAAAAAAAGAATTACAAAACACTCAAATACATGGACACTAAATAGCATGTTATTAACAATGAATGGATTACCAATGAGATCAAGCAAGAAATTAAAAACTTCCTGGAAACAAATGAAAATGAACACAAAACCACCCAAAACCTATGGGACACAGCAAAACCAGTCTTGAAAGGAAAGTTCATAGCATTACAGGCATATCTAAAGAAACAAGAAAAAGCTAAAATAAACGATCTAACCTACAACTAAATTAATTAGAAAGAGAACAGCAAGAAAAGCCCAGAGGAAGTAAAAGGAAGGAAATAATAAAGGTCAGAGGAGAAATAAATGACATAGAGTACAAAAAATCAATGAATCCAAGAGCTGGTTCTTTGAAAAGTTAAACAAGATTGATGAACCCCTAGCAGACTCATCAAGAAACAAAGAGAGAGAACCCAAATAAATTAAATCATAAATGAAAGAGGCAATATAACAACAGATACCACAAAAATACTAAAGACTGTAAGCAAATATTGTGAATAACTATATGCCAACAAATTGGACAACCTGGGCAAAATGGACAAATTCCTAGAAAGAAACAATCTTCCAAAACTCAATCAGGAAGAATCAGAAAACCTGAATAGGCCAATAGCAGCTGAGGAAATTGAAGCAGTAATTTTAAAACTTCTAACAAACAAAAGTTCTGGACTGGATGGATTTACAAAAGAATTTTACCAAGTACTCGAAGAAGAACTAATACTTATACTCCTCAAACTATTCCAAGAAATCCAAGAGGAAGGAAGATTTTCAAACTCTTTTTATGAGGCCAGCATTATCCTAATTCCAAAACCAAATAAAGACACTGCAAAGAAAGAGAATTACAGACCAGTATCATTGATGAACATAGAAGCTAAAATGCTCAACAAAATATTAGCAAATCAGATCCAGAAATATATTAAAAAGATCATATACCATGATGAAGTGAGATTTATTTCAAGTATGCAAAGCTGGTACAATATTCACAAATCAATCACTGTGATACATCACATAAAATAAAAGACTCCACCAGGAAACTACTAGATTTAATAAATAAATTCGGCAAGGTAGCAGGATACAAAATCAATATCCAGAAATCGATTGCATTTTTATGCACCAATAATGAACTCTCAGAGAGAGAAACTAAAAAAACAATGCCATTTACCACTGCACAAAAAAAAGAAAAGAAAAGAAAAGATACCTAGGAATAAACTTAACCAAGGAGCAAAAGACCTGTACTTGGAAAACTACAGAAGATTGAAAAAATAAGTAGAGGATGATCCAAACAAATGGAAACGTATACAATGTTTATTGATTGGAAGAATTAACATCTTTAAAATGTCTATATTACCCAAAGCAATCTATAGATTCAATGCAATCCCTATTAAAATACCAAGTGCATACTTAACAGAACTAGAACAAATACTCCAAAAATGTATATGGAACCATAAAAGGCCCCGAATAGCTGCAGCAATCTTGATAAAGAAGAACAAAGCTTGAGGGATCACAATACTGGATACCAAACTTTACTACAAAGCCATTATAACCAAAACAGCCTGGTACTGGCACAAGAACAGGCATATTGACCAATGGATCAGAACAGGGACCCCAGAAATTAACCCACACCATTACAGTCAATTATTTGACATAGGAGACAAGAGCATACAATGGAGTAAAGAGCATACAATGGAGTAAAGTCTTTTCAACAAATAGTTTTGGGAAAACTGGACAGACATGTGAAAAAACATAAAACTAGACCACCAACTTACACCATAAACAAGAATAAACTCAAAATGGATAAAAGACTTAAATGTAAGACATGAAACCATAAAAATCTGGAAGAAAACATAGTCAGCAAAATCTCTCATAGCAGAATTTTTGCTTATACATTTCCTAGGGCAAGAGAGAAAAAGGGAAAATAAACAAATGGGACTACATCAAAATGAAAAGCTCCTGCCCAGCAAAAGAAACCACCATCAAAATGACAAGAGAACCCACTGCATGGGAGAACATATTTGCCATGATACATCTGATAAGGGGTTAATTTACAAAATATATAAGGAACTCATACAACTCAACAAAAGGAAGACAAACAATCCAATTAAAAAATGGGCAGAAGAGTGACAGCCCGCGGACTGTCGGCACCTCAGGATTCTAGGACAGGTCGAACATTCTGTCACGATGCCTGAAATCAACACCGACCATCTTGATGAGCAACAGGTTCAGCTCCTGGCAGAGATGCGTATTCTTATTGATGAAAATGACAATAAAATGGGGCTGAGACCAAAAAGAATTGTCATCTGAATGAAAACATTGAGAAAGGTTTATTGCATCGAGCTTTTAGTGTCTTCTTATTCAACACTGAAAATAAGCTCCTGCTACAGCAGAGATCAGATGCTAAAATTACCTTTCCAGTTTGTTTTACCAATACTTGTTGTAGTCATCTCTTAAGTAACCCAGGAGAGCTTGAAGAAAATGATGCAGTTGGAGTAAGGCGAGCAACACAGAGGCATTTAAAGGCTGAATTGGGAATTCCCATGGAACAGGTTCCTCCAGAAGAAATTAATTACCTGATGAGAATTCACTACAAGGCTCAGTCTGATAGTATCTGGGGAGAACATGAAATTGATTACATTTTGTTTGTGAGAAATAACGTGACTTTGGATCCAGACCCCAATGAGATTAAAAGCTATTGCTATGTGTCAAAGGAAGAGGTGGAAAAAATGCTGAAAAAGGCAGCCAGCGGCGAAATTAAGATAACTCCATGGTTTCAATGTATTGCAGAGGCTTTTCTCTTTACATGGTGGGATAACTTAAATAATTTGAATCAGTTCGTTGGCCAAGAGAAAATACACAGAATGTGAATGTGGAGATGAATAATTAGTAAAGTACTAAAAATGTCTCTACTAGTAAACTTAAAATGATTTTTTAAAAATTGGGTTCCCCATTAGAATTCTCATTGGATACATTGGTACTTTACAGCCTGAAATTATGTGGAAAAGATGCTGACAATTCTTACTTGTATCACACACCCCACATATATGCACTCTTATTTGTAAAGGGCATTTATGAAAGATTATTTTTAAAAAGCAAATCAACTAAACTTAGCCTGTCTAAACAGTCCTGACAAATTTGAACAAATAAGTGAAGCTCTTTATCTGCGATGTGTTGGGCATTTTCAGAACCTGCAGAGCACTTTATTTGCCAAGTGCTTTACATGTCATTAAGGTGTTGTCATCATCCAGAAAAATATGCAACAGAAACTGTTTGCTTAGCTGCTTCCAAACAGCTCAGATTAACGTTCCATGTTAAGATATTAAATTAGGGGAGCAGGTCAAAGGTAACTAAATGGTGTATGTCCTGATTTCTATCAAAGTCTGTGTTCTCAGAATTACAGGGGACAGACAGGCTACTTGTAAAATGGAAATTGGGTCCTACTCTACCACAGGGGTTCTTACTGCTGGTTCTGTTAACATTTGGGCTGGGTAATTCTTTGTTGTGGGGTTCATCTGTGCATTCAAGGACATTTAGCAGCATCCTTGAGTTCTACCCACTATTTGCCATTGGTACCCACCCCCCCATCACAGTCACAGTGATTACTGATGCCAAATGTGTGCTGGAGGGCAAAGGTGCTCCCATGAGAACCACTGCTCTACAAAGTCATACCATATTGGGGGAGCAGAGGGAATTAAACAGAAAGGTTAATATTCATGTTAAATGGAATTAGGATCTGGAATATGTGCATATTAATATTTAAACTGTACCTTGATTGATGCACTTTTTAAAACTTGCATAGATTTCTCAGTTTGAAATCTCAAGACAGCTTTATTATCCTTGAATGCTATGTAATAATAATTAAAAAGAAAAATTTGTTTCTTACAAGCTAAATATTTTATAAATTTAATGGAAGAAGAATCCATTTCTTGTTAACTCTGAGCAGTTAATTCATAATTTCAGGGAAGATTTGTCACAAGTTTTAATTTTACTGAAAAGTAAAAACAATTAAAAATTACGTTTAAAAAAATAAATAAATAAAATAATAATAATAAATGGGCAGAAGACCTGATTAGACATTTCTCCAAAGAGGACATACAAATGGCCAAGAGACACATGAAAAAATGCTCAGTCACTAATCATTAGAGAAATGCAAATTGAAACCACCCTGAAATGTCACCTAACACTTTTCAGAATGGCTACCATCAACAAATCAACAAACAAGTGCTGGAGAGGATGTGAAGAAAAGGGAGCCCTCATGCACTGCTGGTGGGAATGCAGACTGGTGCAGCCATTATGGAAAACAGTATGGAGTTTCCTCAAAAAAGTAAATATGGAACTGCCATTTGACCCAGTGATCCCACTTCTAGGAATATATCTTTAAAACCCTGAAACACCAATCAGAAAGAATGTGTGCACCCCTATGTTTATATCAACACAATTTACAATAGCTAAGATCTGGAAACAGCCCAAGTGCTGTTTAAATTGGATAAAAAAAGTTGTGGGACATTTACACTATGGAATACTATCCAGCTGTAAAAAGAGGGATCTCTTACCCTTTGGGACAGCATGGAAGGACCTGGATGCCTGGACCTGCTGGGGCTGGACCCCAGCATCTGGCGCCCGTACAGGGAACCTTAGGTAAGCCCCCCATTCCCCTAGGTAAGCCCCACTCTCGGGATGGATAGGACTCCACCGTAGAAAGAGGGTGGATAGTCTTCGCCGACTCCGTCCACACCTTTGGGAACCCCTGGAACAGGATTCCCCTAGGTAAGCCCCCCCCCCCATTGAGAACCCCCACACTCGGGACGGATAGGACTCCACCAGGGTGCTACAGACCCCCCTATAGAGGATAAGTAGGGTAAGAAGGTGGATAGTACAGAACTTAGATTGAGAAGATGTGCCATACTGAGTCCAAAGAAAGAAGACGCTGTATTGATCTTTAGATTAAGAAGATGTGCCATACTGAGTCTAAAGAAAAAAGTATTGATCTTTTAACACATATGCTTGCTAGCAGAGGAGTTAAGGTTACTCCCAGTCAAATGGAATGTTTTATACAAGAAGTGTGTCCATGCTTTTCTGAGGAAGGAAAGGTGCCGGAAAGGTAAATGTAAAGGCATGGGAGAAGGTAGGCCCAAGGAGCCTTATCCTTAACCCCACTGCAGCCTTTCCACCCCGGAAAAGTGCAGGATTGGCAAGCTCTCCCTGGGGTGATAGATCAGGACTCAGGTAATAGCGGAAAGCGCTAATCCTACTCTTAAAATGGATACAAGAGAGCATTTGGGGTTTTTCTTTTTAATGCCTGCCTTGGATTGAGTAAATGCATTACGTGCGTCACCACAATGGACCCAGAGAAGCTCCTTGTCCCATCATTCCAAAGACTTAGAGTTGCCCCGATGACAGAAAAGTGGAAAAAGGAAGAAAAGAAAGGCTATGCAAGGGACTGAGGTGCCAACATGGGGTCAGCTGAAGAAGTTAACAACTGAGGCCCAACAGATGGTAGAAAAGCAAGAAGTGGAAGCTACTCTCTCAGCCAAGTCCGAGGACTCTGAGTAAATCAGCAAAAGAAACTGTCATTTAGCAGAAACTCACTTATTTCGTCAAATGGAAAGACTTACAGGAGCCTGGAAGGGACCTGATGTGCTTTTAACCTGGGGGAGAGGAGATGCTTGTATATTTCCACAGGATGCAGACTCACCTGTGTGGATTCCAGACCGTCTAATCCGACCTTATGTCACACCACCCTCCATCTCCTCCTCATCCTCCTCCTCCCCGGTATCATCCATATCGTCCGACCCAGAGGGCACAGCTGACTCCTCCCCGGACACCAACACCACCATCAAGCATGGCCCTGATGGACCCTTTGATGCAGCCCTTCAACTTGCTGACGCTTCGGGAAGCCCGTCGCCAATGACACTGCCCGCTAGCCAGATCAACAAGGACAACCAAACCACCGACTTGAGGACAGCTGAAATCCCTTGACTGAAGAGACCAGCAACCTTCTACAGAAACAAGACTCCTTGTGGACTCCATCCACTATGTTTATAGCTATGCTCGCTATCATTGCTTGTCAGTCTTCTTCCGAGTCTTAAACAATCCAATCCGAGAGGTGGCCACTGATTTACATGCGCTATCATTTAAAAAATAAAAAAGGGGGAATTTTCCAGGAGCCGGTCCGTCCTTGCTGCTTGGCACAGTCGCTGTAGAGAAGAAACATCTTCACAGCATATGTTTCAAGGGACCTGGCGTATATGGCATACTGT
>NW_005873057.1:0-22237 GCF_000147115.1 Myotis lucifugus | reverse complement strand
CAGATATTTATTGAGCAAGTAACATACTGGTCACTACTTTAGAAGTTAGATACATACACATAGATTCTGAATTCATGGAACTTATATCTACGGTGGGAAAGAGACAGTAAAAAATAAATGGATGAATAAGTAATTACAATATTCAAAGCACTATTAGAAATTGATGAGAATACCTACTTGAGAATAGTGGTTACAGAAGGCAAGATTGAAACTAAAATCTGAAAAATGACAAATAGCCAGACATGAAGATGAAAATCATTCCAGACAGAAGAAACAGTATATGCAAACTTTCAGAGTAGAAAAAAGAATTTGAGGTATTTGAGGAACTTAAAGAAGGCGAGTGGAACTGGGATACTGTGAGCCATGTAGCAAATCTGAAAATAAAGAACCTGCTAGAACAAGATGAGGACACAATTCCTGTGGGCCTTACAGGCCCAGGTAAGGAATAGATTGTATTCTAAATGCAGTGGGAAGCCACTGAATGGTTTAGGGAGAGTGATTAATTGTCTGATTGATGTTCTTATGTTTTGAGTTATCTATCTATATAAAAGCTTAAGCGACCATCACAACCGAATGGACGACCGAACAGGCTGCGTGTGGCGACCAGGCTGGCAGCGAGGTTAGTGAGGGGCAACCAAACGACTGAGCAGCAGGCTGCGTGGGGTGACCAGGCCAGCAGGGGGTGCGGTTTGGGGCAACCAGATTGGTGGGGAGGGGCATTGAGGGGTGATCAGGCCAGCAGGCAGAGGTGGATAAGGGTGATCCGGCCAGCAGGGGGGGACAGCTAGGGGCAATTAGGCAGGCAGACAGGTGAGCGGTTAAGAGCCAGTGGTCCAGAATTATGAGAGGGATGTCTGACTGCCGGTTTAGGCCCTACCCCTGGGATTGGGCCTAAACCGGCAGTTAGACATCCCCCAAGGGGTCCTGGGTTGAAGAGGGTACAGGCTGGACTGAGGGGACCCTCCTCCCCCATGCACAAATTTCATGCACCGGGCCTCTAGTCTAAAATAATGCTCTGGCTTCCTTGAGAATGATGTGAAGGGGTAAGAGATGACGCTGGGATGCCAAGAAGAGTCCTGGGGGAAAGGGAGGTAAATGAATGACCCTGGGACTTGCTGGACAGTGTCCCCAGAGAGAGAAAGAGAGATGGGAAGATCCCAGATCATTTGGTGGTGCATTGACATGACTTGCTGATGGAGCAGATGCCGGTGATAAGGGAGAAGGAGGAATCAGCATGGTTTCCAGGTTCTACTGGGCGTCACTGGGTGGATGGTGGTATTGCCGGACTCATGAGGTTTGCCACTTGGGGTGTTCTACTCAACAACAAAACACGGTTGTCATCCAGGTAATTTCACAGTATTTACTTGCAACAAATAAAGGAGACAGGAATTCACATCCAAAGCCCCATCTCCCCTAAGGGAGATTGGCCACTGCTTATACACACCCTTTGGTACATTACATGTTGATTTCTTCTTTGCAGTTGGCTACACTTAGTGAGTTCAGTTAAGCTCATCAGGTAGCAGCCTATCTGAAAATACATTCTAGCATTTAGCAAGAATAACATTTAATAAGGACCTCCCAGACCTTGAGACTCCTGCCCTAACAGTGGGACCATTTCCTGAGAAGCATAGAGGAAAATGTGGGGTGTGCAATGAGATTGTAGGGATCACTTTCAACGTGTTGCATTTAAGAGAATCATGAGAGCCAAAACCGGTTTGGCTCAGTGGATAGAGCGTCGGCCTGCGGACTGAAGGGTCCCAGGTTCGATTCCGGTCAAGGGCATGTACCTGGGTTGCGGGCACATCCCCAGTAGGAGATGTGCAGGAGGCAGCTGATCGATGTTTCTAACTCTCTATCTCTCTCCCTTCCTCTCTGTAAAAAATCAATAAAATATATTTAAAAAAAAAAAAGAGAATCATGAGAAATCCAAGTATAACTATTAGGTAGGTTGTTGGAGACATAAAACTAGAACTTGGGAACGAAGACAAGGTAAGAGGTAAAAATGTGGAAATCCCTGGCCGTTAGATGTTCACAGCCGAGAGCTCTAAGAGCAGAGCAGAGGCCTTGCTGTGGGTCCTGAGGAACTGCCACATCTGACGTTGATCAGAGGACCAGAAGCCAGGGAGGGAGAGCGAGGAGCAGGGGGCGAGGTGAGGCGGGAGCTAGGAGAGATTGCTGCCTCGGAGATTAAGAGGGGAGTAACTGCCCTGGCCAGTTTGGCTCAGTGGATAGAGCATCAGCCTGTGAACTGAAGAGGCCCGGGTTTGATTCTGGTCAGGGCACATGCCTGGGTTGTGGGCTCGATCCCATTAGGAAGCATGCAGGAGGCAGCCAATCAATGATTCTCTCTCATCTTTGATGTTTCTTATCTTCTCACCCTTTCCTTCCTCTCATATATTATACTAGGGCCGGTGCACGAATTGTGCATGAGGGGGGGGGGTCCCCTCAGCCCAGCCTGCATCTCTCCAATCCGGGACACCTCAGGGGATGTCTGACTGCCAGTTTAGGCCCAATCCCGGGATCAGGTCTAAACCGGCAGTCGGACATTCCTCTCACAATCCTGGACCGCTGGCTCCTAATCACTCACTTCCCTGCCTGCCTGATCGCCCCTAACTGCCCCCCCTGCCAGCCTAGTTGCCCCTCATGGCCCCCCCCCCACTGGCCTGGTCGCCCCACGCAGCCTGCTTGTTCAGTTGTTTGGTCATCCCTCACTATCCCCCCTTGCCAGCCTGGTCATAGGCAGCCATCTTATGAGGCTAATATGATGGTTAATATGCATATTACCTCTTTGTTATATAGAATATATATATATAGAACAGGGGATTCTATATATATATACATATATATAGAACAGAGGTAGAAGCGTGGAAATCACATTTTTGGAGTCACTGGGTAGATGGTGGTATTGCTGGAAAATCACTTTTGACTCCAAAGTGAATACCAATAAATAAATAATACCATGTTAATTAGGTAAAAGAAACAGTGTAACATGGTTTTATTTATTTATTATTATACTTTTCATTTCAGAGAGGAAGGGAGAGGGAGAGAGAGACAGAAACATCAATGATGAGAGAGAATCATTGACCTGCTGCCTCCTGCACACCCTCTGCTGGGGATCGAGCCCACAACACGGGCATGTGGCCTTGACCGGAATCGAACCCAGGACCCTTCAATTCACTGAGCCAAACCAGCTAGGGCAACATGGTATATATCTAGATACACCCACAAGATTTGGAAGGTAAACACAGTGACGCCCATTTTCCCTGGATTCTGCTGCAGCCACTGGCAAGCACAGTTGTGGAGACTTTGGGATTTTCTGTAGCAGAAAGAAGTTTCCAACTCACCAGCTTTGGGGGCAATTTGCTCAGTTGTGAAGACACCCAAGGTGGTCCTGATTCCTGCCTGGAAGTCCAGAGGTAGCTGCCGGTTCCTCTCCTTGACGGTTGTGGCCAAGTGGAAGCATCCCTGGCAGACCACTTCCCAGCATTTATAAGACTCCGCCCTGTCTCCAGCACATCCAACAATTGTGTATGAACCCACTTCCTTGCAGCTTGAAATGGATAGAGTGCTTTCTGTTCCCTGAAAGTGTATGCGAACTGCTTTGGACACTGAGTAGAATTTCACAAGACAGAAAAGATTATACAATGTGAAGTCTTGTTTTATATTTGAGCGCATATAATAGCCATGGGTCTGAAGTATAGATGGACAGAGGATTGGACTGTGAATGGATGGTTCTGGGAAACACTATGTCCTGTCTCTTTGTGGTGACCCCATAAAGCCACAGTGTAGCAACACTAGCTGGCATCTATATTGCTGATCAAATATGTACTTTGGCTACAACTATAAGTCCAACAGTATTGGTCAGGACTCTTAATTACCAGGAACAGAAACACAACTCAAAACAATTTAAGCAAAAGAGGGAGATTAAGAATCCAACACAGAAAGGGAGGTGTGGATATGGCCTTAGGGACAATCAAATGTCCTCAGGAGTGTCTCTCCTTATCTCTCATCTGTTTTTCTCTGAATATCCAATTTATTCTCCCAAACATCTTACCTCACACTGTGGAGTACCTGCTGCTGACTATTCCACGTTTATATCACAGCTGCTTCAAACCAAAGAGGAAAATAAAGGCCCTTTTCTCCTAACTGAAATTTGAGAAAGACTGAGATAAACATTCTGAATGTGGTTTGGATCGTACCCCCAACCTTTGGACCAATCGCCGCTGCAGGGAGGGAGGTACTGTGAATGTGAACAGTGGCCTGAGCCTCCGGATCCCTTCCCAGCCAGGGCCAGGGCACTGGAGCCATCAGCAGGAGGCCAGGGCCAGGACGCAGGAGCCGTCAACAGGAGGCCAGAGCCAGGGCGCTGGAGCCGTCAGCAGGAGGCCAGGGCCAGGACACTGGAGCCGTCAGCAAGAGTCCAGGGCCAGGGCGCTGGAGCTGTCAGCAGGAGGCCAGGGCCAGGGCCAGGGCGCTAGAGCCATCAGCAGGAAACACAGGGAACGGGCAGAGCACAAAGCAGCATGCGCCCCAGATCTGAGATGACCCACCCGCTGCAATTGTTGGGCTTTCAGCTGTCAACGCTCTTCAGAGGACAACCCACTGACACAGCCAGGATATGGTAAGTCTGTCTGGGCAGCAGCTTCTGAAATCGGCATCAGGAAGGACATGGGTAAAGGCGCTTATACAAGGGCACAGAGACCACTTACAAACTATATTTTAAGAAATAAAGCTTTTGAACACTGGAAGATGCATTTTAAAAATTTCTTCAGACTTGCAGGAATGATGAAAAGTTCTGGAAATAGACACTGGTAATGACACAACATTGTGAATGTACTTAATACTACTGATTTGTGCAATTAAAAATGGTTAAAATGGCCCTGGTCAGGTTGGTTCAGTGAATAGAGCATCGGCCCGTGAACTGTAGGGTCCCAGGTTCGATTCTGGTCAAGGGCACATACCTCTGTTGCAGGTTCCATCCCGGGCTCCAGTTGGGGCACGTGTGGGAGGCAACCAATTGATGTGTCTCTCTCACATCGATGTTTATCTCTCTCTGTCTCTCCCCCTCCTTTCCACTCTCTCTAAAAATCAATAAGAAAATATCCTCAGGTGAGGATTAACAAAAAAAGAAAAAGAAATAGTTAATATATTCAATTTTATAACAATTAAAAAATAAAGTTGTGTATCTAATTCATTTATCCATTAATGAATTCACTTATTCACCATCTATTTTACTTCAGTCTCAGAAGAAAGTATGCACTGCAATATTTTTTATAAATATTTTAAATAAATGTATAGTATTTATTTTTCTCGTGTTACTATATTTAACCAGTCTCCTACTATATGATAGTTAGAATAGTTCCAAATTCTTTTTACAGTTTATCCTTGAAGCTAAATTTGAAAAGTGTTTAATGATAATTTTTTAAATACAGAATTTCTGGCTTAACATATATCAATACTTTGTTAAGGCTTTTTATACATAGTACCAAATCATTTTCCAGATTTTTATTAACATTTAATGTCCCAGCAGCAATGTAAGAGAGTACCTATTTCCCTATATACTTTCTATCAACAGGAAAAATAATTTTGTTTCTATTATTTGCCAATTTGATGTTTCAATTTACATTTTTTTAATCACTAGGGATGCTGTTTAGTTTTAGTTATTTTTTTACATATGCTTCAGAAGATAATCTATATATATAAAACCTAAGTGACCATTATGACCAAACAATCAGAATGACCAGAATGACTAGTCAGTCAGTCACTATGACATGCACTGACCACGTCAGTGCGCTCCCGCAGCCAACTTCCCGCAGCCCCTCCCCCCGAGCCAGCCAACAGCCAACTTCCCGCAGCCCCTCCCTCTGGCCAACAAACCTCCCACGGCCCCTTGCCCCTGCCAGCCAACCTCCCGCGGTTCCTCTCCCCTGCTGGCCAGCCCTCCCTATAGGACCTGATCAGGGGGACGGCCAGACAACCTCTCAGTGTCCGTCCCCCCAGCCGGCCTGCCCCCCAATAGGTCTTGATTGCCAGCTAGGCCGAGAGACCCCACCTGTGCATGAATTCGTGCACCGGGCTTCTAGTAAATTTATAAACAACAGATAAATGGCTAGACTTCAAACTTTAAAATGTTATAACGCCACTAGTGGCCTGGTGCACAAAATTCATGCACATTAAAAGGGAATTAATTAGAGGAAATATTTTAATATTGCTATTTTCCCTTTTTCTATAATAGAAGTGTCAGAGATGAAAGAAAATTAGTAAAATGTATATGAAAATCTCCCTCCTGTTAGAGTCTGGGGCACACCACGGCACCCAGAGTCAAGTCCCCGCCCACCCGTGAGCACCTCGAAATCATGCAAGACCCAGACCCGGCCGGCTCCACCCCTGTCAAGCCCTGCAGGGCGGGGGGCACAGCCTCAGGTCCCCCAGCCCCGCTGGGTGGGGGGGTGCAGCCTCAGGTCCCCCGGCCCGGCCTCAGTCCCCCCGGTTCCAGTGTGAGGGTACGAGGGTGTGAGGGCGTGATGACCATTTGCATATTAGCTCTTTATTATATAGGACAGTGGTCGGCAAACCACAGCTCGCGAGCCACATGCAGCTCTTTGGCCCCTCGAGTGTGGCTGTTCCACAAAATACCACGTGTGGGCACACACGTACAGCGCGAAGTTGACTTAAAGCTTTAAGTAAAGCTTATTAAGTTAATTTTAGGGAACGTTGTGGAGTGAAAGAAGATGTAGTGTCGAGGATTGAGAAAGGTATGTTGAGATGGTTTGGACATATAGAGAGGATGAATGAAAGGAGACAGACGAAACAAGTATACAAGACGAGTGTGGATGGGAGAGTTGGAAGGGGTCGACCTCAGCGAACGTACCTCAATCAGATTGAGGACGTTTTTAGCAAAGGCCAGCTTAGGAGTACCCTAATTAAGTTAATAACAGTGTACCTACCTATATAGTTTAAGTTTAAAAAATTTGGCTCTCAAAAGAAATTTCAGTCGTTGTACTGTTGATATTTGGCTCTGTTGACTAATGAGTTTGCCGACCACTGATATAGGATAATAGGCATAATTCAATCTACTAGTAAATTTGAACTGTAGCTTGACAATACTTCCCTCTGCCTTTCTTTCCTCTAAGTCAGCGGTTCTCAACCTGTGGGTCGCGACCCCTTTGGCAGTCAAACGACCCTTTCACAGGGGTCGCCTAAGACCATCCTGCATATCAGATATTTACATTATGATTCATAACAGTAGCAACATTACAGTTATGAAGTAGCAACGAAAATAATTTTATGGTCGGGTCACAACATGAGGAACTGTATTTAAAGAGCCAGAAGGTTGAGAACCACTGCTCTAAGTGCTTCTGAGTTTATAGTCTCAGTAACTCGATCTAAGAAGGAGAAGAAGTTAGGTGGTGATGTATCCGAGACCCACGCCAAGTTCAATTCCAGTTACACAGGTGAAGCGGGTGAGTGAAGGGCCTTATTTCACTCATGACAGCCCACTGGCTTCCTCCTCTAGTGCATTTAATGATTCTGTAAGCTTAATGGCTGTTGCAGTTAAAGCCACCCTGCGTAAGCTCCGTGAGTTACACTATTCTTGTTAGTGGTGCCCTTGATAAAACCTAATAGCACGTCATCTCTTTTACATCATAACTCACTTTAAGTATTGCTTCCCATATCTGTCCTTGATTTATTACCTGGCACTCCTAAGAAGTGAAATAAAAAGGAAGTCAGGACTTGCATCCTTCTCAGGGGAGGTGGATTAGCCTTCTGACTGGTCAGCCTAACAGTGAATGGAAGTGAAGTGGCAATCTGGAATTAAATGAGACTAGTTCTACAAAAGGGAAATATTAGTGTTTTGTGGCCTCTCTGCCCTCCCTCCCTTTGAATAGAAAGTCAACAAGGCCAAGTCTCACCAGGAAGGCTTGAGATATTCATTTACTTACCCAGATAAGCGGGATGTGGGGGAGGGCACTCTGAGGACAGGAAAGAGACGCGCTGGGAATAGTGCACGTCCCCTTTGGTTTACTCAACGTTACCAAGGAAAATGTTGGTATTGATCTTTGAAATCAAAACTGAATAAGAATCTTGTGGACTTGACCAATGTTGATTACTTGAGGAGAAAAAAAAACCCCAAAAACTCATGTTGCTTTTTTTGCTAAGTAACCCTCAACCTCATCCCCACATCTTAGGGACCATTTAAATTCTCTTTTACATTTTTGCTCCAGAAAACCAGCCTTTTGGCCATTGAGTGCAAATATTTTCCTGAAGACAAGTCCATTCATGACTAATGTTATGTAATATGAATCCATAACCCTTTTACCCACAATCCTTGTGCTTACTCGTAACATTCTCACGGGATGTATTTGAAATTGGAAAGGTATTCGTTGTACTAAATACAACAAAGCTCCATGATTCTCAGTGATGTTCCTCTGATTTGTCTCAAACGACAACACAGAACCAAAGAGGAAATGCCTATGGACAAGCATGTCACACCCGTGGCCCACGGGCCACACGCGGCCCACAACAAACATTGCTGCAGCCCAGCCAGTATAACGGTATTTAAGAAAGGAAAAAAATTCAATAAAAATTTCGTACCTTAATTTTTACAATATGCTGTTATACATAATTAATAATGAGTTATTACAACGTTCACTGATGACTGATTATATAATTGTGTTGCATTCATTTCCCTTACGCACCTTACGCACAGGCACACCATTTCTCTCAACTAATAGTAGCAGCGAATATTTTAGCAGCCGATGGCCACATCATTAGCCTTGGACTGACTTGTTTGGTGTGCACAACAGGAAATATTTCACTTTCGGAGAACAAGAAAAATAGGTTTATTTGTGTTACACTTATTTGTGCAGTTATTCAGTGTCTGGTAAGTTAATGATCAAAAAAATATTAATTTTTATTAAAATGTTCTATTGTTTTATGTTAACAATGACTCATTTATTTCAGCCCTTTGTATTCAGCATGTCTCTATTGAAATAAACCTACGTTTCTATGAAAATTGAAGCTTTTGTTTTTTTGCGGCCCACGTAAACTTCAACCTTGTCTATTTGGCCCCTGTTAGCTTTCGAGTTTGACATGCTTGTCTATGGGGGTACACTATCAAGTTCGTGGGAATCAAATGTGTTAAAGGAGGAAGGCAATGGGCTATCATGACTGAAATGGCCCTTCCCTCACCCCTCCTCCCCCCTTTCACTGGAAGTGAACTGAGTGTGGGTCTCATATGTACTGTTTGGTGCTTCCTTAGTCAGCTGCCGCTGGCTCCCCCGTGATGTGTATATAAGAGAACCAGGGGTGTCCATTTCACCGGCCACCAGAGGTCTTGAGCTGACAGATACCAAGGAAAGCTCACAGACATCTGTGTGACACCCTCTGCTAACAACCTTGTTTTTGATAGACAGCGCGGTTTAATGGAAAATGTGCTGCACCAGGAGCAAGGAGCCGTGCACCTGAGGCCCCTCTGGCAGGACTCTGTCCTGAGATGGATTATTCCAACCTCAACAGACCTTCTCCACAGCCACAAAAAGGAGGCTGAGATGGCGCACGCTCACCCCTTCACGCTCTGTGTGTGCACGGCACACTGCCATCCTGGTCACTTCTAAAGTGTCCTGTGACATAAACTCAGTTTTCCTTTCAAGACATTTTTCCCATGAAGATACTTACTGTGAAAGCATTTGTTCTCTTACTACCTGGAAAAAAATAATGTAAAAGTTTTAGAAAGTAGTGTAATAACACCACTAAATGTAAAGATATACGCAAATAACATATGTGTATGTATACACACGTCTTTAGCTTTGAGTTTCTAATTCACTTCGAAAACATTGATTATGTAGTAACACAAAGGCTATAGATCTCCTCTTGTCTTCTTAATGTACGCTCTGTTTACTCTTCAATTGTAATACACTTCCTTACAGCACTGTAACAATGTAATGAGAAATAGAATTTCTTACCAAATTGCTGCAGTAGATATCTTAGATATGCCAGTTGCCTAAATTCTATTGTTTCTTGGGAAATGATAACAATAATTGCTCACACTTGCATATCACTGTATGGTTTGTATTATCTAATATTAATGTCATACTCATCAGAATTATGTTACTAGATCTTCAATTTATTATTTAATTTAAAACATCAATAAATAACTAACATTAAATGAGTAGCAGATGTTATAAGAACATTGATTCAAAAACACCCTCTTTAAGAAATAAAGTCAGCCAAATAGTTAAAGTTATAAAATACTGAGCAAATACAATCAAATGGGCACTGTAGTACCCATTACTGAAAATACATATAATTGTTACAATATTTCTGAAAATAAAGTTAGGAAAATGTACACAGAGGCTTAAAAATGTTTGTACCTTAGTGATTCCTCTTCTATTAATATATCCCAAGGAAAAAATCAGAATGCAAAGTTGTTTTTAAATAAAGATATTCATGTAGAAATTATATATATATATATATATATATATATATATATATATCCCTAATATGCAAATAGACCTAAAGGCAGAACAACCAAACAACTGGTTGCATGACATGCGCTGACCACCAGGGGGTGCACACAGAAGGAACATGGAGGGCGTCGGCAGCAGGTGGCAGAGCATGGAACATGGTGGGCGTCGGCCATGGCGGGATGGTGGAGCAGGTGAGCGGGGGCGCCAGACCAAGGTGGGGCGCCGATCGCTGTCATCGATGCGAGCCTCTGGTGGTTACTGAAAATTCTTTGCTCCCACACATGGTCGTCCTGCCCAACACTTGCACCTGCTGCCAGCACTGGCCCCGCTTGCACCGCTGCTGGCGCCCAGCACCGGCCCTGATCACTGAGCTCCATCAGCGGGTGGGAGCAGCAGCTGTGGCCCCAATCATCCCTCAGGGCTTCACCACCTCCCCTGTTCCTGAGGGGCGATCAAGGCCGGCAGCCGCTGCTCGCACCCACAGCCAGTGCCGGAGCCACCACTTACACCTGCTGCCGGTGCCCAACGCTAGTCCTGATCGTTCAGCACCATCCCCGCTCCCACTCACTGCTGGCGCCGGCCCCAATCACTCCCCGCCATCAGCGGGTGTGAGCAGGGCTGGTACTGTCAGCATGTGGGAGCAGCAGCAGCGGGAGTAGGGCTGCTGGCAGACAAGGGACTGGGGGCCGAGGCGGGAGGGGCTGGGTGGAGGCACGGAGGATGGGCCAAGACCTGCCCCTGTGCCCACTGCAGCCTCGCGGCCCACAGTTCCTTTCAAGGTGCACGAATTCATGCACAGGGCCCCTAGTTTATAAAAAGGAACATTGGATCCAATCTAAATGACCAATAGAAGTTAACATCTTTGTAAATTATATTCTATCCATATGATGAAACATTATGTAGGCACTAAAAATATTTTGTCAAAAATGTTTTTAATTTTTAAAAAATTTTTATGGTTGAAAGTATCACATATGTCCTCTTCCCCTCCCCATTGACCCCTTCTAGCCTGCCCCTGCCTCCCCTGAATTTTTAATGACATTAAAAATGCCTCTCCTATTTTATTAAGTGAAAAATATGAAATTATATTAAAATTTAATCTCAGAAAACATATACCCAATTAAAAATGGACAAAGTATCTCAATGTTGCATTCTCATTCGTTTCTTCTTTGAATTTCTTGTCGTCTCCAAATTTTCCAAGTTGGGCACCTGCTACCTTAAACGTAGAAACGAAATGTCCATAGAACTAAGGACTGACGTGAGAGAGGCTCGCTGGAGGCCTCGAGCGGCAGAGTGCTGGGGGAATGGAGTTTGTGGTGGATTTAATATGACAAATTACAGATTAATTCTGAATTTCTTTGTGAAGAATCAAGTACTCAGCCCACAATTTTTTAAAATACATACTTGCTGTAGGGCCCTGCAGGTATTGTTCCCAGGCCCGGCCAGGCATCTGGCCGAGATCTCAAACCACTGCCTCCCAGAAAGAGTAAACATCCCGGGCAGCCACTGAACGGGACACCCGGTGAAATAAAGCCAGGTGCCCTGCCCTCGGGACTCACGGTCTGGCAGAAGAGATCTATGAATTCACTCCGAATTCCGGTGAAAATGTTAAACCAACAAAGGCAATGGTTGTGCAGAATAATTGTGGAAGCAGAAGGAATTTTTCCTGGGGAGCTCAAGAAAAGTCTCCACAGCAGACAAAAGGGAGCCTTGCAGAATAGACAGGTTACGGCAAATACTAAAAGGAGAACTTCCCACTCCGACAGGTTTTGATTTGCATCTCTCGGATGATTAGTGACTTTGAGCTTTTTTCACAGGCCTCTTGGCCTTCTGTATGTCCTCGTTGGAGAAGTGTCTATTCAGGTCCTTTGCTCGTTTTGTAATTGGATTGTTTGTCTTCCTTTTGTTCAGTTGCATGAGTTCCTTATATATTTTGGATATTAACCCCTTATCAGATGTACCATTGGCAAACATGTTCTCCCATGCAGTGGGTTCTCACATTGTTTTGTTGATGGTTTCTTTTGCTGTGCAGAAGCTTTTTAGTTTGATGTCGTCCATTTGTGTATTTTCTCCTTGGGGGCTGGGGGAAAGATCAACCAATGAACCCATGTGATTATCTGCATAGCCCATAGACACAAACAATAGGGTGGCGAAGGCCTGGGGAAGCAGGGGAGAGGGTGAGGGGGGAAAGGGGGACATATGTAATACTTTCAATAAGAAAGATTTTAAAAATATAAAAAAAATATGAGAACTTCCCAACCGCCCCTCCATCCCCACCCCCGCCTGAAGAGCCAGATGGACAGAAGCAGAGGCAGGAAAGACAGGGCAGGTCTGGGCTCCAGAGGAGAGCTTCCTGCAGAGCAGGTGTCTCCTGGGTCGTGGGGGGGGCGGGGCCTGGTTCACACGGCGTCCATTCATTCTCTAAATCAGGAACTGGTGAGGAAGCTGCTCTGTGCTCGGTTATTGTCTGCTTCGGTGCCTCAGCCACCCATGGAACATGAAAACCACAATATCCTCCACAAACGCACACATGGAGGCAGAAGAGGCGCTCGGCGTGGGGGTGCGAGTCCAGCACTTTCACGTTACGAGCATTTCACTCGGGTTATCGCGTTTGCTCTTCACAGCCACCCTCTGAGACAGGCATGATCGTCACCACTTACCAGCACGGAAACCCACTCACAGGGTCTCGGATCGCCCGGGGGCACCAGGAGTCGGGGCCGCTGGGTTTCAAATCTCACTCTCTGGGCCACAGCTGCCTTTGGCCCAGGGACACAGCCCACGCCCCGTTCTCCTTGACCTCATTCCAAACTCCATTTCAATCATGACCGTCCTGCTTCTTCTCGGATGGTAGCGCACAGGGGTTCTGTTTAGACCGGGTTTGGATTCTTCAAAGAGATGCTCCACTTTAAGCCCTTTTACACCTCATTTATCCTTACAGCTGTCAGGTAATCCAGAGAAATTGAAAACGTTACTTGTCTCCGTGCACCCAGGAGGAGTGGGATGCAGCGGGCAGGAGAGGGAGGGCGATGGAGGCAGGAGGAGCAGCTGCTGTACTGGCTCTTGGTTCCCGCTGAGCCTGCAGCCTTGGGCAGAAAAGGGCCTTGGCCCCCTGAGGGCGTGAGAAGGCCTTGTCCCGCTGTCCTGCAGCTTGGCAGACTCCTGGAAAGGGAAAGGGATCAAACCCCTTTTTACGGACTTCACTTGTGTTGCACCACGTTTACTACCAACGCCTTCACAGCATTTGGTTCCAGGAGAGAAGCAGTTCTGTCATATGGTTTCAAGCAGCCCTCACACGTCTCAAACCGAACATGGCGCCAAATAACACTGCAGAGCCACATGGAGCCGTCCGCAAGGAGGGATTGAGCGCCGCCGCCGCTCCCGGCCCCACCTGCAGGGGAGGGCGACTCAGCCCGGAGCCGGAAACACTTTGGGAAACAATGTGGGGGGGGGAACATGCTAGAAATCTGCGTTATCATCTGTCTGTGTTGTCCTGGTTCACCAAGTACATTTCAAGCAGTCAGGGCGACAGGCAAGGCGGCATGTGAAGCCAGTGAGGACAGCCAACCATCCCCCCAAATACAAAACCTGTTGCTGACAGCATCAGGCCGCGGGGGGTTGACCTAAGACTTCCTGAGCAGGTAGACCAGGGGTGCTGTTGCACACCCCACTGTCCTGCTCTGGGGAAACAGGGCAAAGAGTAACTGTGTGCAGTAGTTCTCACTCCAGGTGCCATCTGAGAAATGAGGTCACTGGTAATCCCATCTCTTCCGAACAGAATCATGATGAGGCTCACAGAGGTCATGTATGTGGAAGGGATTCGCCAGCTCTAGAGAGCCCGAGAAATGCAAACTAACATTAGTTACAGTGAAGCAGTGAGTCTGGCCCTTGCTCACAGGGAGCTTGCAACCTATTTGAGAAACAAAGCATAAGTATATCAAATATAAGTCACAGCAGAAGGACTGAGTTACAGAAGAGATGATGACATGTGGTTTGGCAAGATAATATGTAATTACTAGAGGCCGGATGCACGAAATTCGTGTGGGGGAGGGGGGCCCCTCAGCCCGGCCCTTGCCCTCTTGCAATCCAGGATCCCTTGGGGGATGTCCAACTGGGCCTAAACCGGCAGTCGGACATCCCTCTCGCAATCCAGGACCCCTGGCTCCTAACCACCCACCTGCTCACTCCTTACTTCTTGGCTCGCCACTCCTTAGCACTGCCATGGAGGCGGAGAGGCTCCCAGCACTGCCACTGTGCTCGCCAGCATGAGCCCAGCTTCTGGCTGAGCAGCGTCATAGTGACCAGTCGTTCTGGTTGTTCCACCCTAACGTCCGCTGGGCTTTTATATAGAGAGATTTTCAAGTGAGATATACAGCAATGAGATTTGCACATTTAAAACCAGTAACAACCTCCGTCAGCTGCAGTGATGTGGGCAGGTTTTATGATAGAAGCAACTCTGTCTGGCCTTGTGGGTGGGTGGGTTGAGCAAGAAGCATCGCTAGCATCCCCTATCCAGGTAATGACCTGCTGCGGCTCTAGCAGGTGTGGCTCAGTGGATAGAGCATTGGCCTGCAGACCAAAGGGCCCGGGTTCAATTCTGGTCAAGGCCACGTACCTTGATTGCAGGCTCCTCCCTGGCCCGGGCCCTGGTCGGTGCTCATGCAGGAAGCAACCCATCGATGTGTTTCTCTCATGTGGATGTTTCTCTCTGTCTTTCCCTCTCTCTCCCACTCTCCCTAAAATCAATATCCTCGGGTGAGGATTAACAACAACAAAGACCTACTGCAAAGGAAGTCACGCGCTGCTCCTGCATGCGCTCTGCTCCCCGTCGGACTCCACAATCGTCAGGACTCAGGGGGCTTTAAGACGGCACCCCGGAGGATTACCCAGAGGTTCAACAGGGGGTTGTTGGGCTGCCCCACAACCGAACAGCGCCCAGACCTTCGTCCTCCTCTTCACTCACCTCCGCATTCGCATCTGCCTCCCGGGTCCCTGAGGAGGAGGCCGTCACTCAGCATGTGCTCCCTGGGAGAGACCATCACAGCGTGTCCCCTGGCACTGACAGGCTCGTTTCCAAGTGGGAAACACATAACCAAAGGCAAACGGAGAGAAAACGGAAGTGTCATTTCAAAACCATTCATGTGGCTCTAGCTCTGTAAGAAAGTCTTTTTATTTTGAGGATATTCTAGGTGATAAATGAGAATGGGGGAGCCTGGGTACTGGAGATCTTAGAGCAGGGTGCTAAGGCAACAGAGTTCAGAGGCTCGATGTCCTGCCCATTCATTTCTCACCAAAACCAGTTAAAGTCAAAGTTTGCTGGACATAGAATGCGGCAGACCCCATCTGTCACCCGACTCGTGCACAGGGGGTCGGGAGACAGTTCAGAACCAGGGGCAAAAGGCTCTGTCCAACATATTGCCCACCTGGAAGCCTGAAAAGCAAGTCAAGCCCAAGGCACATCCAGGCCTTTCTCCCTTCGCCCTTCTCCCGGCTGCTCTCCCCTGGTCCATCATTGTCACCACATGTCAGGGATGCCCAGTCCACAGGTTCTGCTCAGGTGCTCCCTCCTGCCCCTCCGGTCTTCCTTGTCTCTCATGCAGAGCATTGACTCAAAACGATTTCTTCCTGGGGACTTAAACGTTCCTTCCCGGCCACACCTGCTGCTCCAGTCCCTGCGGCATCCTTGTCTGAACTCCTGACAGCCTCAGGATGCCTTGCATTTTGGCCTGGGTTATTTCCTTGAAGTTGGCATGGTACTTTGTACTAAAGTAAGCTCTTTTTTTAAATATGTAAGAAATAACTTCTAGCCTTAGCCAGTTTGGCTCAGTGGCTAGAGCGTTAGCCCGCAGACTGAAGGGTCCTGGGTTCAATTCCCGGTCAAGGGCATGTACCTGGGCAGCCTTGATCTCCAGCCCTGGGGTACGTGTAGGAGACAACCAATCCATGTGTCTCTCTCACATCGATGTTTCTCTCTGTCTCTCCCACTCCTTTCCACTCTCTCTAAAAATCAACGGAAAAACATCTTCAGGTGAGGATTAACAAGAAGTAACTTCTAGTTACTCATGGTAGAAGTAGGAGGTAGCTAGAAAGACAAACCTTTGCTGTAGTCTTACCTGCTTGGGGTATAAATGTCTTATCTTCCCAAACAGCACATCAGTAGCAGCATCAGGAAGTGATGATACAGGTAACAATAGGAGGTGGAAGAGGAATAGTGTTAGCCCTTGATTGCTTAAAAATATAGACAGAGGGAAAGCACTTGGCTCTAAATAAAGGACAACTAAATGTAGAATTGAAGCCATGACCTACATCAAGCATGTCAAACTCAAAGGCCAACACAGGCCAAATAAACAAGGTTTAATTTAAGTTCATGTGGCCGCAAAAAAATACAAAAGCTTCAATTTTCATAGAAACGAAGGTTTATTTCAAAAGAGACATGCTGAATACAAAGGTCTGAAATAAATGAGTCATCATTAACATAAAATAATAGAACATTTTAATAAAAATTAATATTTTTCTTGAACATTAACTTACCAGACACTGAATAACTGCACAAATTAATAAGTGTAATACAAATAAACCTATTTTTCTTGTTCTCTGAAAGCAAAATATTTCCTGTTGCACACACCAAACAAGTCAATTCAAGACTAATGATGTGGCCATCGGCTGCTAAAATATTCACTGCTGGTATCAGTGGAGAGAAATGGTGCGCCTGCGTGTAAGGCGCGTAAGGGAAATGAATGCAACACGATTATAGTAATCAGTCATTAGCGAACGTTGTAGTTCGTTATTAGTAATTTTGTATAACAAGATATTGTAAAAATTAAGTTACAAAATTTTTATTAAAATGTTTCTTATATACCGTTATATTGACAGGCTGAGAGTTTGACATGCTTGACCTGCATCATTTGATTAAATCAACTGGACAGAGAAACAGATCTTTGAGGCATAAAAATGAGAAGGCCTGGTTTGGCTCAGTGGATAGAGCGTCGGCCTACGGACTGAGGGGCCCCAGGTTCAATTCCAGTCAAGGGCACATGCCTGGGTTTCGGGCTCGATCCCCAGTAGAGGGCGTGCAGGAGGTAGCCGGTCAATGATTCGCTCTCATCATTGATGTTTCTATCTCTCTCTCCCTCTCCCTTCCTCTCTGAAATCAATAAAAATATTTTTTTTTAAATGAGAGAATCACTCTCTTGACCCTATCTTTTTTCTCTTCTCCAAAATCCAGGGAGGCACAGATCTTGCTGGTTCACCCTCTAAAAGGTCTCCCACCTCTGTCCCCACCGTTACAACACCCTCAGGCCTGAGCCATACCTTATCTAGGACAAACCAGAATTTTTTTGACCTGAAGCTCCTGGAATTGTTTTCTGATTCATGGTCTTACTTTGCTTTAGAAATGGTACATAGAATAATTTCCTTCATCTTAAGTCTCCTTCAAATCACCATAGTATCTTCAAGGCAACATGATAAGAAAGAGGGACATTGGGTTATTAATCCAGACACATAGTTTTTAGTTCCATCTCATTGTTAATTAACAGTGTGACTTTGGTCAAGACAATTTCCCTCTCTGGGTCTCTATTTCCTTTTTTTTCTTAAAAATATGTTTTTATTGATTTTAAAGAGGAAGGAAGAGGGAGAGAGAGAGAGAGAGAGAGAGAGAGAGAGAGAGAGATTGATCAGCTGCCTCCTGCACGCCCCCTACTGGGGATCGAGGCCACAACCCCTGACCAGGAATTGAACTGTGATCTCCTGGTTCATAGGTCGATGCTCAACCACTGAGGCACACTGACCAGGCTTCCCTACTGTCAACTTGAAATAAAATCTACAAAAATGCCTTTAAGAATAAATAAACTTTGAGCTGGTCTTTACCAGTTGTCTGGCCATCAGAAGATGCTCTCTAAGGACCTTCCAGCTCCAACTCAGGACCCAGAGTCCCGCCTTCCTCACTTTCCTGCCTGCTTGTCCCCGCTCCTCTTCCCTCCTCACTGTCCTGCCTGCTTGCCCCCCTCTCCTCCTCCCTCCTCACTTTCCTGCCTGCTTCCCCCCTCTCCTCCTCCCTCCTCACTGTCCTGCCTGCTTCCCCCTCTCCTCCTCCCTCCTCACTTTCCTGCCTGCTTGCCCCCCTCTCCTCCTCCTTCCCACACATGCATTTTATTAGAAAGTATTTCCTTTATCACCTTTGTGTCAGGACCTACCAGAAAAAGGAAGGGTTGATATAAAAGACCCATTTCCTTCCCATTGTGTTTCAACCTCCTATTTCTAATGAAAATGGCCTATTTGGAGAAGCCAAATGCTTTGGAATTGAATTTACCAAACTAATATACACAAGGTTTTAATTTACAGTTTGGAGTCTCCAGGCTCCTGCATATGAGTTCTGTAAACGAGACGTGTTTCTACAATAAGTCCCATTGGAGCGGCTGGGCTTGGACTGAGAACAGCTGCAGAGCTAGAAGCCAGCAAAGTCTGCTTCTGAGTCAGATGTGAATTATTGGGGCAGTCACAACGCCATGGGTATGCTTTTCCCCACGGGCACTCACATATCGTCTTTGGCAGAAAGATGAAATATTCTCCCTCCTTTCCTGGGTTTGGTTAACAATGAACCTTTATTCTGAATGCTTTCTTACGTCTTAACTCCCTTTTTCTTTGTTCTCATTCTGATTTCCTCTTCAAGGCCTCAGATAGCTAGCTATAAAAGTTGAGGCTGACTGCCCTTGTGAATCATTTACAGCTAATAGAAGCCCAGGCATCTGAGCGAGTGTTTTTCAACCTCAGTGTGCACTGGGAACACGTGTTTCAGCCTCAGTATACACTGGGAACACGTGTTTCAGCCTCGGTGTACACTGGGAACACTGTTTCGGCCTCGGTGTACACTGGGAACACTGTTTCGGCCTCGGTGTACTCTGGGAACATGTGTTTCAGCCTCGGTGTACACTGGGAACACGTGTTTCAGCCTCGGTGTACACTGGGAACACGTGTTTCAGCCTCGGTGTACTCTGGGAACATGTGTTTCAGCATCAGAGTACACTGGGAACACGTGTTTCAGCCTCGGTGTACACTGGGAACACGTGTTTCAGCCTCGGAGTACACTGGGAACACGTGTTTCAGCCTCGGTGTACACTGGGAACACTGTTTTGGCCTCGGTGTACTCTGGGTGTTGTGCCCAGATTTCAGGATCCCCAAGAAACCACATCAGGAGGCCAATTCGATGCAAAAGCATAAGAATCTGTATTTCAAGTTAACTTGGGCTCCCCATCCACACCGACACCAAAGCAAACCAAATGGCTGAGCCCCCCAACCTCGTCTCAGGACGGGTTATATAGGGTGGGGGTTGGAGTAAGGGGAGGAGAAAGAACTGTGCTCTGCCGCCTGGGTGTGGCTAGCAGAGTAGGACGTAGCCCCTACCCTGGGGCAACCTAGCCCTCGCCCTTTCATTCCCCCCTTTGTCTTGGAACTTCCGGCTCAATCATGAGACGGACTGATTCCACCATTGCTAGAGGCCCGTACTGGGCATATTTTAATAAATGGTCTGGTGGAGGGGAAAGAAACCATTTTAGCTTTAATAATTTTTATTGAAATAGGATTTTTCTTCTTAAAATTCCTCCATGGCTATCAAAAAGCCAAATCAAGATTAATTTATCTACTGTCCTGATGTTTGCATAAACACAACAAGAATGGTAATTGACTACCTTTGCTGGAATCTCATGGTTGAATTTTAATGTGCCCCGTAGGGCCAGGAAGCCACGCCACCCAGCTGCCATCAGGCCCGCCTGCAGTATCTGCTGAGTTAGGTGAATCCCTCACCTATAGCAACTCCACCTGAGCCCACGCTCCAGGTTTTAAGGCCCATCTCAGTAGCCCTCCTACTTGTTGCGGCCCAGAGTGTGTGGGGGTTCCACAGGAACGCAGAGGCATCCCTACTGCTCCCCTTCTACTCTTACCAACCGCCAGTGATGGTAGGGCATCGGCCTGACACTCCAGCGCCAGCCATCTTCAGGGCTTCCAAGCAGGGTACCAGGCTTTCTTCGTGGCATTTTTACTGGCTTCAAGTCTTTAGAGCTCAGACAGGGCTCTTTAAAACATGATACTCCAGTCAAAGTTTTCCATTAATAAAACCACTATTAGGAACCGGTCTTATTGAATCTAAGCAAAGAAATGTATTGCCATGTTAGCATTGCCAAATTTCGGAGGAATTACATAAGAAGGAAGACATACTGATCTACTCTAAGATTTTCTGACTTTCCTTGCCAATTCCTTTTAATTGTTGGCATTAAACTTTCTTTCTATGTATAATCATGCCTCAGACCTTCTACTCTAAACAGGCTTTTTTCAGACTACCCCTGACATGGGCATGGTCACAAAGGCCTGCAAGCAGTACACAGGCTGCCAACTGTTAGCTGTCTCTCAACAGAGACCAAAACCTGATGGGCACCATTCCTGCCCATTTGGGCACCTGTCCTCTTGGCAGTTAGGCACCCTTTACTTTTGGGGGTCAACTTATATAGTACCTTTCCAGGACAGCCAATATACATTCAAACCTGCAAGAGAATTAAAGGTCAATATAACACATCAATACAATGAAACATAATATAGGCATCATGGCCGCTTTAGGCAGCCACATCTTCTGCTACTAAACATGTGATCCTATAAATTGTTCTTGTCTCTTTGGAGCTATGTCCATGAAGATGCAGGCATTATCTAAGTCTATTCAATGTTACCAGCATCAGGCAGGTCGAGCACGCCGTAGCTTGCTGCTGACCAGACGTGGATGTGATGGATCCAGGTCGCGACGCTGTCTATCTTGAGAGCGGTGGGGGTCGTCAGCACCACGGAGTTGGGTGTAGGGACCTTTCCATCGAGGCTCCAGGTGGTGCCTTTTGAGGTAGATTCAATCTCCTGGTCTGTGCTGATGAGGAGTTGGGGTTGGGCCAGTCTCCTGGGTGGCGCCGAGGCGCAGCCAAATGCCCTCGTGCGCCCTCTGGAGCCCTCTCAAGAAAAAAAAAGACAATTCTTGCAGCAAGAAAGTCAGGAATGATAGGGGGTGGGGCCTGACCAGCTTCATTCTTGCCTATCTTTACAGATTTCAAGGCCCATTGTCTTCCTTCATAGGCAGGGGGAAGGGCCCATTAAGTCTTTGCCTTGAGGAACTGTGAGCCCCATCCTTAAATGTCCCAATCAGACTAGAATTCCAAAGTCCCAACCCAGCACAGAATATCATATAGAAAATCAAAGTTCCCAGTAAACAACAGAGATGTTTATAAACATCAAATAAACATTTACACTTGTAACGCCCTGGACGCAAGCCGCTGTCACAAAGAACCAAGAGACGCTTCTCATGCAAAAAGCAAAGGGTTTATTGATATCAGCATGCTGGGACTCACAGCCTACTCTGAGCACAGAGCAGTGTCTGTGAGCCCCGACTAAGAGTTTAAGCATATCTTATATATCTTTCAGTGGGGAGGAGGTTGGAGTAAGGGGAGGAGAAAGGACTGTGCTCTGCCGATTGGCCAGGCGCAAGTCGATGTCTTGTTCCTGGGTGTGGCTAGCAGAGTCTTAGACTTCCGGGAAGACGCACGTGGCCAAGGTAAGATGGAGGACGTAGCCCTTACCCTGGGGCAAGGTGGAGGGCCTAGCCCTCGCCCTTTCATTCCCCCCTTTGTCTTGGAACTTCCGGCTCAATCATGAGACGGACTGAATTTTTATTTCACCGTTGTTAGAGGCTTGTACTGGGTATATAACAACTTTTATTGAAATAGGATTTTTCTTCTTAAAATTCCTCC
>NW_005873056.1:26749-32309 GCF_000147115.1 Myotis lucifugus | reverse complement strand
ATACTTGTTTATCAGAAACACCGACTAAAATATAAAGACACATAAAGGATGACGTTGCATAAAGGAAGGAAAAAGATCTGGCAATTGTTAGTAACAAAAAAGAGAGTTAGCCGAAACCGGTTTGGCTCAGTGGATAGAGCGTCGGCCTGCGGACTGAAGGGTCCCAGGTTCGATTCCGGTCAAGGGCATGTACCTGGGTTGCGGGCACATCCCCAGTGGGAGATGTGCAGGAGGCAGCTGATCGATGTTTCTCTCTCATCGATGTTTCTAACTCTCTGTCTCTCTCCCTTCCTCTCTGTAAAAAATCAATAAAATATATTAAAAAAAAAAAGAGAGTTATATTACAATCAGAAAACACACATTTTAAGGCAACAAACATTACTATGGGTAAAGAGGACTACTAAATAAGGACTACAAAATAATGATAAAACGAACAGTAACAAAGAATAGATTTTATGGCTGTTTTAATATCTGACCATTAAAAATGTACTCTTTTCAGGACATAGAATAGATTTTTAAAACCTGACTATATACTAAGCAGACAGCACTCCTCAATAAATTTTAAATAATTTGTATTAGAAATCATGTATAAACCATGTAACAATAATACCATTTGGTTGAAAGTTAATGACAAAAAATATAACCTCAAAATCTAACTTATGTGCAATTTTTAAAATAAATATTTCTTTGATCCATGAGTTAGAAAGAAGTCATAATGTAAATCAAAAAATATTCATAATTGAATAATTAACTAATCAAAATCCATGGAATGTAGCTAAAGAATACTTAGAGGGAAATTTACAATTAAAGACTTATAGAGGATTGAATATTAATGAGTTAATGGTCCAATTTAAGTTAGAAAAAGAACAGAGAAACAAAAACAATAGTTAGTAGGTTACTGAACAAAAAAATAAAAGTATAATGAAGAGAATATATAAAGCTAAAATCAAGTTATTCAAAAAAACTAAAAAACTTGATAAGCCCCTGATAAAATTTGTCAAGAAAAACAAACATATGCACTAATATATAATATTAGGAATGGAAAAGGGATTGATTACAGGAACATCAAAGCTTTAGGTACATTTGAGTGTCGTGTTGGGCAGAAATTGATTATTACAGATCATTACATATTTGGCCACCATGGCCATTAATTTTAACTTACCGCCAACAGAAGACACATTTATTTGCACATGCTAAGCTCGGGGTGGTTTCCATGCAACGATGGCTTTCAATACCATAGAATGTATGTTTATAGCAACCTCCTCTCCCTCGGAGCATTGACTGTGAATAAAAAACAAATGATAATTTAAATAAAATCCTCAAAGCACAGAAACACCAAGACATCATTTTAAAGAAACCATGTGTTTTATAACCATAAATAGCCCTAATAGCATCTGCACGATGCAGAAAATTAACACTATAGCATTATAGTGTTCTGATAATGATTTGCATTTTCTAAAACCCAATGAAATAAACCTAAGATTCATTAACTCTGAAAGCTCTATAGGAAGGATCATTTATGCTTTTATTTTTCAAATCCGTCCAACTGTCTCAAATAGTATCAGTTCAAAAATACTTAATGCAAAGGGATAGATAACACAGTCCCCAGAAAATGCAGAAGCCGGTCATATGAAAGAGTATCTCTGCTTTGAATAAAGGAGGGTGGGTAAGGGAATCCATCCTGGGGCATATTCTATATCAACTGAACAGTAGAATTTGAACATATTGGGGCAGTTAAGGAGACAAGCCGCATGTATAATAAGTAGGTTATTTTAAAAAAAACAACACTGTTTAATACGTGAGAGGTAAAACCACAACAGTAAGAAAGGGTAATTTGAAGAAATACTGCAGATTAATTAGGGTTGGAGTCACATGATATCAAGCTTTAAAAGGTATCATAAGAAAGATTTGTCCAAAAGCTCTGAGTAACATTGGCATGATTTCAGTAAAAGGGAAACTTGTGAGGAGTTTACACAAGAGAATAATGACAGCCCATGATATCAATGGAGGAGAGGAATAGGGTACTAAAGAGGTACAACCACTGGCATTCCCGATCAGAGGGGCAAAACAGAGAAAGTCATCTAAGATAAATGAGAGTTTAAGCCTACGTAAATGAAGTATGATGGTATTAACAACAGCAACAACAAACAAGGAGACACAGTTAGGTAGCCTTTATACATATGTATGTGTATACACATTACACATCACACGTCAGTGTACTAATATTATAATGCTGTCCACAATGAAGAAAATTATACATAAAATCTACCAGCTTGATTACTACTAGTATGTCAGTTAATTAGAAAGGACTGATAAAAGGACTTCCCCCTCCATTGCAGTACAGTTGACCCTTGAACAAAATAGGTTTGAAATGTGCAGGTTCACTTAGATGAGAAATTTTTTTTCAATAAATATTGCATAGGTGCTTTCTCTTCCTTATAATTTTATTAATAACTTTTGATTTTCTCTAGCTTATTTTATGGTGAGAATACAGTACATAATACATATAACATACAATATATGTGTTAGTCGACTATTTGTGTTATTGGTAAGGCTTCCAGTAAACAACAGGCTATTAGTAGTTTAAGTTTTGAGGGAGTCAAAAGTTACACGCAGGTTTTTGACTGTCAGGGTCAGGGAACAACCTCCGTGTTGTTCAAGGGTCAAATGTACTTGCATTAAGAGCAAAAAAAGGAGTGAAGGAAGAAAAATATTGTTCAGGATAATGGTGTTTACAAACTCTTCAAAATTTCCAATAAAATATTCAAGAAGGCAAAGAAAACATTCAAATCTTATAAATAGCATTGAAAACTAAAAGTCCACCAAATGCCAAACACAGAGTAATTTCCACTATCATGCCAATGGAGAAACAGTTGAAGACGTGCATATTTTCATTATTTACTGAGTAGTTAATATACCCAAGCATGCTGTGCACATGATGAATAAGAAAAAGCCTCCAGTCGCCATGGTATCCCTCAGTGAAGGAAGGAAGCCTCAGGCCCAGGAAAGCAGAGCATTTCTCCGGCCAGCTCACTTGTTACAGGGATAGGGTGGTGGGGAGGGATCTCCATCATTTCATTTTCACTTGGCTACCCTGATATCTTTTGGCAGGAGAGGGAGACTGCATATCTAGCAGGAAAGGAGAGTACTTGTCCAACTGCTTATTGTTAACAGGGCTCCCAATCGAACCCCTTTCCCAGTGGTACTGGTCTTCCCTGATCTTGTAACAGAGATTCCCATTCTATACTGGGGAAGAATGAGCCTCCCTGGTGGCCAACTGTTGCAAGATCGAGGATCAGGAAACTTGGGGTCAGAGTTGCCTTCTTCTTTAGGTGAGAGATATAAGACATCCTGCTGCTCTGTTGTTCCTCGGTCCTGGGTCCCAAACCAGCCAGACTTCCTCTTACCGCCTTTCAGACTTCTTGTTTGCTTCCCTTTTGTGTTTTCCATGGTTTAGAATTGTGCGTTTTAGGAAGGCGCAGGAAGAAAAGAGCTTATGCCATCTTGTCCAAACCTGAAGTCCTCAGACATTACATTTTCAAAGGAAGTACTCGCACATTTGAAAATTAATGGAGGATCAAGGTGGAAAAGAGAAGACTGGAGAGCAGCACATGCTTAGAATTCATGTTAAGAATCGAGAAGGGAAAATATAGCCTCAGATTTGATAATCCATGAATTCTTATCCTCGAGGTAAATAAGAGCCTGGAAAAATACAACTGCAGCCCAGCAGAGCCACAATGAATGAAGGCAAGACACCACTAGGCAGGCTCTGTGCACATCAATTGGAAACAGAGGTACAGGGAGAAGAAGGGAGGCATACAATGCTCGATGGGTCTTTCTGAATGTCTTGAGAGAAGAGGCACTGACTGTCTTTATTCTAGACTCTCTCTTCAAAAGGGTTTGTATAGTGAATAGCCTTGGAAGATAGCATCTCCTTCTAGAGCAAAATGATAGCTATGCTTACTGTCCAATATAATAAAGACATGTCTCTCAAAGGGAAAGGCCTAGCCGAATTATTCCCAATTATAAAAGATTCATAATCCCTAAGTGTGGGGGTCCACTCCTATAACGTATGCACAGATGTTATCTGCTCCCCACAGTGCTGCTTACTAGAACTAGGGCTCAAGAACCAGAGAAAATGATGATATTCTGGCTACTGCTATTATTATGAGTAACAAACTGTCCTTATCCTCTGCCACTATCCATGAAACTATGGCAGGCTAACTCGTTAGCTTTCAAGTATAGTAAAATTTCAGACTCTTCAATTTTTGACAGGGATGAAGAACTCAGTGCAGAGGTCGATAAACTCCATACAGCCTATGCATCAAATCCAGTCCACTGTCTGTTACTGTAAATAAAGCTTCTTGAGATAGTGTCACTGCTTGCTTGCTTGCTTGCTTTATTATTGATTGATTGATTGATTGTCTATGGCTGCTTTTGTGCTACAATGGCAGAGCTGAGAAACTGCAACTCAGTACAGAAACATATGGCCCACAGGTCTAATGACCCACAAACTTAAAAGAGTCACCATCTGGCCCTTTAGGAAAAAGTTTGCTCACCCTTGACTTAGCTACTTTTTTCATACTGTAGTGCAAAATAAATTCCAAACTGTGTAAACACACACACACACACACACATACACACACACACATGATTTGGGGAAGATGGAGGAGCAAGAAGCACCAGGAATCTGTTCTCCACCTAGGCAACTACACTGTTGGAAACTCTGGGGTCTGTTGAAGGCTTGCAACTTTCAGGGAAAGGCCTAGATGGTTAATATCTGTCAAGTATAGCTTTTAGCACAGTAGGAGCTACCCATACACCACCACCAGACACAAGGCAGGCAGCTGTGTACTTCTTCCTGGAACAGCTTGCACACAGCTTGTGGGAGCTAAGGTAGGTAAAAATGACCCTGTCCTCCAATATTGGGGATCTGCACTCTGATTTCTGATTGCTGCTTCTAATCACAGAGGTGCAGACAAAGAAGTGGGCAAATGTTGTTGCACCTCCTCCCATTTTTGCAAGCCCTCCCTCTCCATCTGCCGTGACTTCCAGAAGATTTAAAAGGACACTCCCTCTTCTTAATTGTCCTTCATTTGTTGTTTTCTCCTTTCAGGAGCTTCACATTAAAGACTAGAACATTCTGCCCTAGCCGGTTTGGCTCAGTGAATGGAGCGTTGGCCTGCAGAATGAAGGGTCCGGGTTCGATTCCGATCAAGGGCACATGCCTAGGTTGCGGGCTTGATCCCCAGTAGGGGGCATGCAGGAGGCAACCAATCGATGGTTCTCTCTCATCATTGATGCTTCTGTCCCTCTCCCTTCCTCTCTGAGCTTGATAAAAATATTTTTTTAAAAAAAGACTAGAACATTCAAAAACAACTGCATATTTGGGGAAAAATTAAAAGTGACTATACATGCCTAAGGAAAGGCTCAGAATAAAACATAAGATGACATTAGGTTTACAACTCAGCCTGATCCTCAGTACAGAAAGAGCCTACAGAAATAAACAAAAAAATAACAAAAAACAAAAACTCTGGGAAAGAATACCACATACTAGATC
>NW_005873056.1:23751-26440 GCF_000147115.1 Myotis lucifugus | reverse complement strand
ACTTTATGGCAGATATATTAGACAGACTTAAAAAAAAAAATGTCCTCAAGTTGCTCAAAGAATTCAAAGAAGATGTGGAGAAAGTCAAGAAAATGACGTGTGAACAAAATGGAAATATCAATAAAGAGATGAAAAAGCCTTAAGAAAAAAACAAAAAAATTCTGGAGTAGAAAAATATAATAACTGAAATTAAAAATTTACTAGAGGTTTTGAAAGGCATATTTGAGTTCGCACAAGAATCCATAACATGAAGATAAGACCATGGAAATTATCAAGGCTGAAGAGCAGAAATAAAAAAGAATGAAGAAAAGCAGAGAGCACCTCTAACCTGAGGGATATCAAGTGGAACAACATGTGCATCATAAGTGTACTGGAAGGAGAAGGGAGAAAGGAGCAGAGAGAATATATAAAGAAATAATGGCTAAAAACTTCCCATATTTGATAATAGACATGAATATAAATATCCAAGAGGCTCAACAAACTCCAAGTATGATGAACTCAAAGAGACCCACACCAAGACAAATTATAATCAAATTTTCAAAAGACAACAACAAAGATCAAATCTTGGAAGTGGCAAAAACTAAACGAATCATCATATACAAGGGACCATCTACAAATTATAAAATTATCTACAAATTTCTCATCAGAAACTTTGGAAGCCAGAATACAATGGCCCAATATACTGAATGCTAAGTGAAAAAAAACTATCAACCAAGAAATCTGTATCTGGCAAAGCTGTCCTTCAAAAGTGAGGGAGAAATCAAGAGACATTCCCAGATAAACAAAAGCTGAGGTAGTTCCTGACTACTAGACCAGCCCTGAAAGAAATGCTCAAGTCCTTCAAGAAGAAATGAACATTAGACAGTACCCCAAAGGCATATAGAGAAATAAAGAGCTCAAATAAAGTAAATTACATGGACAATTATAAAAGCTGGTATCATTATAACAATGTTTGTAACTGTACTTTCTGTTTTCTATATGATTTAAGAGACTAACATATTTTTTTAAATATTAGTGAAAAGTTTGCATTACTATAACTTTGGTTCATAACTCCAAATCTTCTTTTCAACATAATTTAGGAGGTTAATGCATTTAAAGAAATTATTAGTTTATGTTTTAGGGCTCAGTAATTTTGTGACACCAACAACCAAAAGGGACGGGGACAGCGCTATAAAATAGCAGAGTTTCTGTATGTTGTGAAGTTAAACTGCTATAAATTCTAATTAAAATGTTATAACTTTAGGGTGTTACATGTAATCCCCATGGCAACCACAAAGAAAATAGCTATCATATACACAAAATAAAACTAGGAAGAAATTTTAAAATTTTACTAGAAAAAAAATCAACAAAGCACACAAGAAGACAAGAATGCAAGGAATAAGGAAGAAAAAAGCAATAAGGCATATAGAAAACAAATAGCACAATGACAAGTCCCTCCTTACCAATAATTACTTTAAATGTAAATGGATTAAACTCTCCAATCGAAAGATTAACAGGATGGATAAGAACTCATGATCCAACTATAGTGTCTACAAGAGACTCAGTTTACATCCAGAGACACACACAGGTTGAAAGTTAAAAGATGGAAGATATCATATGCAACTAGTAACCCAAAGAGATCACAAGAGGCTATACTAATATCAGACAAAACAATCTTTAAATCAAAAAGAGATTATAAGAGGGGAAGAAGTACATTATGTTAATAAAAGCTTCAATATAGCAAAAATAATAATAATAACAGTTATAAAAATTTACACACCTATGATAGATCATCAAAATATATGAAGCAAAAAATGAACAGAATTTAAGGGAGAAATAAATAGCACTACAATAATAGTTGGAAATTTCAATATTCCATTCACAATAATGGAATAAACAACACAGAAGTTAGGAAACAGATTACTTAAATACAATAAATCAACTAGATCTAACAGACATATACAGAACACTACACCCAACAACAACAGCATACACATTTTTCTCAAGTGCACGTAGGACATTTTCCAGGATAGAATATATGTTAGGCCACAAATTAAGTCTCAATAGATTTTAAAAGATAAATATCATACAAAGTATCTTCTCTGATCACAACAGAATGAAGTTAGAAATCAGAAACTTTTTTTTTTAAACTGGAAAGTTCACAAAGTTGTGAAAATTAAACAAAACACTTTTAAACAACCATAGATCAAAGAAGAAATCACAAGGGAAATTAGAAAATACTTGAGATGAATAAAAACAAAGATATACCAAACTTATGGGATGCAGCAAAAGCAGTTGCTAAGGGGGAAATTTACAGCTATAAATGCTTAAGAGAATGAAAGCAAAACACAAACATTCTCAGGTGAAGAAAAACTTAGAGAACCCATTGCCAGCAAACCTGCTCCAAGAGAAATGCTAAAGGAAGTTAAAGCAAAAGGATGGGGAAAGTACAGTATGCAAAACACTAATCAAAAGAAAGCTGAGATGGCTATATTAGTATCAGACAATGTAAACTTCAAAGACTCTTACCACAGATAAAGAGGGGCATTACGTAATGGTAAAGGGTATATTCACCAAGAAGACATAACAATCTTTAATGTGTATGCGCCTAACATCAGAGTTTCAAGTACATGAGGCAAAATCTGATAGAACTGAAATGAGAATAGGCAAATTCACAATTAGGGTGGAGTCTTCAACATTACCTTTCTAG
>NW_005873056.1:19659-23604 GCF_000147115.1 Myotis lucifugus | reverse complement strand
AGCCCATTGGCCAGCCAGCTGGGGCGGGGGGGGGGGGCGCCTGCGGGCGTTGCCGCCCCACCCCTGGTCAAACTCCCGGTCAAAGGGACATTTTGCATATTAGCCTTTTTATTATATAGAATATGCTGTGCCTGTGCATATCCTATATAATAAAACCATAATATGCAAATCAACCAAACAGTGGAACAACCAGTCGCTATGATGCGCACTGACCACCAGGGGGCAGACGCCCAATGCAGGAGCTGCCCCCAGCCTGCAGGTCCCAGGCCAGTCAAGGTGGGTGCCAGCAGGGGCCCCCCATTGCCCCACAGAGAGAGGAGGCGACTGGCAGTGGCAGTGGTGGCGGTGGGTGGGGCCAATGAGCAGGCGGTGCCAGGCTGGCCAACACGGGTACCAGCAGGGACCCCCCAATCACCCTGCCAGTTGCCCCACAGATCAGTCCTGCTAGGGAGCCCCCTACCCATGCACAAATTTCGTGCACCAGGCCTCTAGTGTATATACTATATAAGCTATACTATATATGAGCTATACATATATACAGGTATGTATGATAAATATGTCATTTAATTTCTAGACTAGAACACTGCAATGGTAAGGATAGGAAAACAGACTGTCAAGTAAATTAAGTGACCATCAAATAGGCAAGTTCCCTCCATCAGCACCCTTAGGGTAATATTTTTCTTGCTGAAAGAATCTCCTACTCTCCAGTATTCCATTCAAATGATACAGGTTTAAAAAATGAAGATAGCAAAGCCACAAAACACTTGGCAGAATGCTTGCCAGGCCCTTAATCTTTCCAGCAAATACTCCTTGACATAGAACTGAGAAAAGAAGACAAAAAAAAAAAAAAAGTCCAGCCTCCATTGCTCAGTGGTTAAGCGTCGACCTATGAACCAGGAGGTCACGGTTCAATTCCCAGTAAGGGCATGTGCTGGGTTGGGGCCTTGATCTCCAGTGTGGGGCATGTAGGAGGCAGCCAATCAAAGATTCTCTCTCATCACTGATGTTTCTATCTCGCTCTCCCTCTCACTTCCTCTCTGAAATCAATAAAAAAATATTTTTAAAAAAGAAGAAAAAAATCACACTTCCTATGCTTTTCTCAGCATTCTCATCTAAATCCCTATCCATACCTTGTAAGTTGCTTCAGTTCGGCTCAGGGCTTGGCATAGTTCAAATTTTGTCATTCTTCTCTATGACTGTTTTCCCTGCCACACCTACTAAGTCAGCAGCAAACCATGACCACTTTCTTATAAGTAGCCAATGCCATCTGGGTCAGGTACTTACTGTTGCATAACACACTGTCCCAAAACTCAGTGGCTTAATGACACGTATTATTTTCTCTATTAATTCTGTGGGTCAACTGGGTGCTTTATCCACGCCCTACGGTGTGCGTTGAAGTCCCTCATGGAACTGCATTCAGATGGAGTTTGGCTGGGGCTGTGCACTCAGATTTCTGACAGTTGATGCTAGCTAGCTAGGGCACCTTGCTCCTCCTTCACTCGAGTACTAGACTGGCTTCCTTATAGCACAGTAGCTGGGTTCCCAATGTGCAAGTGCTTATCAAGCCTCTGCTTGCATCGTGCTTGCTGATACCCCAATGACCAAAGCTGGTCGCATTGCCAAGCCTAGAGAATTAACTAAGCGTGTGAATACTGGGAGTCATGGTTCATGGAGGGCTACCCAGTTAATGGACTCCTACATCATTTATACTAATTATGTTCACCTCCAAGCCTTAAGGCAAAATGCCTCACATGAGTGAAATTTTATTAGTTTTCAAAGAGCTTTTACACTCAATGTAACAGCTAACAGCTCTGGATCAATTTTTTGGCTTAGTGTAACAAAATCCTTTTAACATTTGGTGATTACTGTAGTTCTCTGGATAGGCAAATATCCTGATTCTAGATATTTAATATATGTTTACCATATTCTGTGATAAGTGATCCAGAGGAAAAAATGATTACACTTTAACTGTATACAACTTTTTTATAGAAATCTAGTTTTTACCTAGAAAATCAAAAGTTTAACCTATTCAAAAAAACAAAATAAATTTTTTAATTCTTTACATTGAAATCAAACTGAACTATATCAACCAAATATCAAATTATTACCATAAGCACACAAGTATACAATTTATTCAAAGAACTTGAGAACATATTTTAATGTACACTCTTAATGAGATGCATCCTACAAATGGAAGGAGGTACAAAGAACCACTTTCCCTCTTAAAAATTATCAAGACCACAAAGAACTTTTACTTATGTGGTTTATATCAACCAATATGTACATATTAGATATTAGAACCTAATTTTATACTATTTCATTTAAGATAATTATAAGCCTATTACATAGCAAAACAAAAAATAGTATAAGTCAGCTGGATTCTACATAAGTTTCTGCATTCCAACTCCTGTAATATGTTGTTTCAGTTAAGCTATATGAACAAAATCAGGCCTCTCACAGATACGCAACTGAGTAACAAGGAGTACTTTTAAGAACTTTTTCAGAAAATTGTGAATACTACACCAACACTTGCCAAGTGGTAGTTTCATAAAGATTATCTGCACTGTAGAATCTGAAGCCAAATTAATGAACATTTCATATGTTGTTACATTAAAAGCTACTTGCCTAGTTTGTACTTTGAATATCATTTTATAACATCATGCATTGATCATTTGAAAAATATTGGGAAATTAAGTTATGCAGATCTTCCAAATATTAATACATTTCATTGCATAACATTTTAAAAATCACACTTTTTAATATCACAGTTGATCTCGTCATTATTGGGAGGCTTTCAAACTTACGACAGCTATTATAAGTTTTCCAAAATTCTAATTTTCATTTTAAAATTCAAATTTTATTACTAGCAACAAATACTTTCAGTTGTTTCCTTGAAGTGGCAGGCTCACTTTATCTTTAAAAAAGCATTTGCCATGCCCTGACTGATTTGGCTCAGTGGATAGAGCGTCGGCCTGCAGACTCAAGGGTCCCAGGTTCGATTCTGGTCAACGGCATGTACCTTGGTTGCGGGCACATACCCAGTGGGGAGTGTGCAGGAGGCAGCTGATCAATGTTTCTCTCTCATCGATGTTTCTAACTCTCTATCCCTCTCCCTTCCTCTCTGTAAAAAATCAATAAAATATACATTTTTTTAAAAAAAGTATTTGCCAAATAAATAAGCCTCAATAACCATAGTTGTTCTTTGATGTAAAAATGACATTCCATGAAAACAGCAACTTACAACTTCAGTGCACATATGCTTTTCCTGAAAACTATATACTTTGTTATGCAACAAAAATGCTTATGCATATTTTCAATTTCTTCATACAAAACATTGAAAGTACAGATACTCAAAGGTAGAGATTTTTTTAGTTAATTTTTGCTACTTCATCAAGGTAATTCTTATGTGAAACTGGCATTAAAAATAAACAGGGAGCACATGTACCTTGACTACTAGTACAGTATGGTACACTGCTTTAATTCATTCTAAAGGGTCAGCACATTTATTCACCATTGCTTTTGCACTAGTCGTTCAAATGTCTCACAGCAACATAAAGACAATATTAGAGTAATATTATAAAAACAGTTTGACCTCCGGTACACCAAAGGGAATGCAGATCACACTTTAAGAACCAATGTTTTAAGTTAATGGCAATAAGTATATCAATGATAGAAATCAAGAATTTTGTTGAGGGGAAAAAAGTGTCATAATTATAAAATCAAAGATTTTAACTGAAAACTAATGTTAAAATTGAAATAAGAGTTCAACAACTTTGGAAAACTGTTCATATAATACCTACTAAAGCTAAACATGTGATTAAGCAATTCCAATCCAAGGTGTATACCCAAGAAAAATGGGTGTTATATCCAAAGACTTGTCCATAAATGTTCACAGAACTGACTTTATATAAGACAGCAAAAAATTAGAAACAATCTACATGTCCA
>NW_005873056.1:16115-19559 GCF_000147115.1 Myotis lucifugus | reverse complement strand
AACTAGAGGCCCATTGCAGGAAGATTCCTGCAAGAATAGGGCTTCCTGAGGCCGGAGCGAAGCAGTGGAGAAGGTAGCAAAGCCCCCCAAGGCGGGCTTCGCTCCCTTCTCCGCCGCCTCGCTCCCTCCCGTCTCTGCCGCCTGGTTTTCCTCCCATCTCCACTGCTGTCCTGCCCGGCCGCCCCGGGTCGCACACAGGAGGGCCAGATGGCGGCTGGGTGGCAGCGGATCGCTGCTGTCCCACCCGGCCACCCCAGGTCGCACACGGGAGGACCAGGTGGCGGCCGGGCGGGCGACAGATGGCGCTGTCCTGCCCTGCCTGTAGTACGCAAATTAACGGCCATCTTTGTTGGGTTAATTTGCATTCTCTTCTGATTGGCTGATGGGCATAGCGAAGGTATGGTCAATTAGCATCTTTGTCTTTTATTAGTGTAGATTCTAGAAAATATAAATTTACATACAAAGACAGAAAGCAAGTCAGCAGTTGCCTGGGGACAGAAGCAAAGAGAAAGATGGTTTACAATGAAACACAGGAAATTTGATGTGGTGTTTGTTATCTTGATTTTGGTGATGGTTTCACTACTACATATACACATATATACATATATACGTATATATCCCAATGGGCAATAAGGCATATGCATAACATTTGTATAATGAGGAAGAAACTGATAACTGCTTTCTGAGAAATACAGAAAAAGAGCTTTGGAATCAAAATATAGTCAAATGCTACTTCCTGTTATAGGAAAAAGGAAAGCTGCTTTAGATAGTTATGAATTATGGTAAAAAGGTCAATTCTACCATCCCATACGGTACCCACTAGACACGTGTGGCTATTTAAATTTAAATGAATTAAAATTAAATAAAATTTAAAATTCAATTCCCTTGTCACACCAGCCACATTTCAAGTGTTAAATAGCTACATGGCTGGTAGCTGTATGAGTTACATGGTGAGGCAGGTATGTGGCAAGGTATCAAGTAATAGGTATTGGGTTAGGTGTTAGGTATACAGTTAGTAAACTGTACTGTATAATGCAGATACAGAACATTCCCACCACTACAGAAAGTCCTACTGGACAGAGCTATAGAGATGGACGTACACGTGGCTCCTCTCACTATTACCACCAGTACACCACTCACTTCATTGCTGCCTTCCATCCACAGAAGGCTGACTCTAGTTAATAAGTTCCCAAGTGAAGAATGCTTCCACCATATTCCAGAGAAGCTGTGTCAATGAACAAGTCTCTATGGTGGTTTTGCACCTCTTAGATCAGCTTTAGTTCCAGACCATCTATAGGGCAAACAGCCTTGGAAGACAGGGTATATCCATCAAGTGTAGAGGGCGGATTTGCTTTTTGACCAGCAAAATAAAGATAATATCTCCCAAATGAAAAGATGCTCAACATCACTAATCATCAGAGAAATGCAAATTAAAACCAAAATGAGATACCACCTCACACCTCTGAGAATGGCTCTCATCAATAAATCAACAAATAACAAGTGTTGGTAAGAATGTGGAGAAAAGGGAATCTTCATGCACTGTTGGTGGGATTGTAAATTGGTGCAGCCACTATGGAAAACAATATGGAGGTTCCTCAAAATATTAAAAATAGAACTACCTTATGACCCAGCAATTCCATTTCTAGGTATATATCCAAAGAAATCAAAACCTTAATTCAAAAGGATATCTGCACCCTATGTTCCCTGCAGCATTATTTACAATAGTCAAGATATGGAAGCAACCCAAATACCCATCAATAGATGACTAGATAAAGAACATACATACAGTAGAATATTACTCAAACATAAGAAAGACTGAAATATTACCATTTGCAACAATATGAATGAACCTAGAAGGTATTATACTAAGTCAGACAGAGAAAGAGAAATACCGTATTGTTTCACTTACTAGTGTATGTGAAATCTAAAGAACAAAATGAACAAACAAAACAGAATCAGACTCATAGATACAGAGAACAAACTGAGGGTTGCCAGATGGGAGGGGGGTTGGAGGGCTGGGTAAAAAGGGTAAAGGAATCAAGAAGTACAAATTGGTATTTACAAAATAGTCACGGTGATGTAAAGTACAGCATAGGGAATACAGTAATTAATATTGTAATGACTATGTATGGTGCCTAATGAAACTAGATTTATTGGGGGAGGGGAAAGAGAATCACTTCATAAATTATATAATTGTCTGACCACTATGCTTCATACCTGGAACTAATATAAAATAATATTGAATGTCAACTATAATTGAAAATTAAAAAAAGATAATGTCTCCCTCCCAGTTTAAGGTGGGCAGGTTTGCAAGCAACCCTTTTATAAGATTGGGGGTTTCCTAAGCTCCAGGTTTCTCAGCTGCAACATAAATGCACTGTGCACCCAGCATTCCCCTGGGCCCACCTCCACATCACCCTCATAGCATTTGGAGGGCAAAGGAATCAATGGGAACATAGAAGCTCAAGATGTCTGCTGTGCTTTGTCTTTGACCCAGGAGTCCTGTGCCCTCTACCAGATTAACGTGTTAGCTTGTGAGTAGGGTAAAATAGCAGACCCTCCAAAGTTCTTGATAGTGAACTCTATAGCCGGGCTCCTCTGAGCTCCTCATGCCATAGAAACAAACATTTTGTCAGGAACCAAGGGGATCTCTGGGGCATCTCTTAGTACTCCCCTGTACAGTAGTAAAAGTTAGGATTGTAGGAAGGGCCACTACTGGCTCAACTCTTCATTGACAGACTGGATTACCCACCTGATAAGGAAGAATCATACTGTGAGATATTAATGGAACACAAAGGAAACATGGCCTACTTAGTGAAAGAAAAAAGTGATAAATACCAACTATGACCAGGTGACCAGGTACAAATAGGAGGAGAGCTGTACCAATCCATAATGTCTTCCTTGCTTTAAGATATATATATATACTAGAGGCCCGTTGCAGGAAGATTCCTGCAAGAATAGGGCTTCCTCGGGCCTATTCCTGCAAGAATAGGGCTTCCTGAGACCGGAGCGAAGCAGAGAAGGGAGCGAAGTACACCGAGGCGGGCTTCGATCCCTTCTCCGCTGCCTTGCTCCCTCCCTTCCCTACCACCTCGGCTCCCTCCCTTCTCCGCTGCCTCACTCCCTTCCTTCTCCGCTGCCTCAGCTCCCTCATTTTTCCACTGCCTCGCTTCCTCCTATGTCCGCCGCCTCGCTCCCTCCCTTCCCCGCCGCCACTTCACTCCCTCCCGTGTCCGCTGCCTCAACTCCGCTCCCGTCTCTGCTACCTCCGATCCATTCCCTTCTCTGCCGCTTGGCTCCCTTCTGCAGTGCTTGGCTTCCTTCTACACTGTCTTCAGTCTTTGCTGGGCGCCTGTGTATGCAAATTAACCGCCATCTTTGTTGGGTTAATTTGCATACTCTTCTGACTGGCTGGTGGGCATAGCGAAGGTACAGTCAATTAGC
>NW_005873056.1:0-16015 GCF_000147115.1 Myotis lucifugus | reverse complement strand
TGGTAGTCAGTGTGCTCCCACAGGGGGAGCACCACTCAGCCAGAAGCCCTGAGCCAGGCTCAGGGCTTGTGAGCAGAACGGCGATGGCAGGAGCCTTTCCCACCTCTGTGGCAGCGCTAAGGATGTCCAACTGATGGGTTAGGCCCACTCCCCGCAAGGAGGGGGCCTAAGCCATCAGTCAGACACCCCCCGAGGGCTCCTGGACTGTGAGAGGGCGCAGGCCAGGCTAAACCACCTCTGGAGTGCACAAATTTCGGGCACCAGGCCTCTAGTTTTATATAAGATGGGTCAGTGGTAGTTATCCATGTATCATTATTCACAAGAGTATTCTCCCTTTTAAAGGCAGAGTGAATGCATCTTCCCTTGTATGTGTACTAGTTGCAACAAGTTAGGCAGAAGTAAATGTTTTACAGGTAGAAGGGTGTGAATAGATGCTGAGTATCCAAAGAGGTAGTCTGTGCTGTTAATACTCAGCCCTGCCTGCCCTTCTAAGCAGCAGCTAGTAACCCTAACACAGTATTTCTCAGATTCCCCGTCTGTAGGGTTCTGATTTAGACTCCACCAATGAGAAGCAAATGGATTTAGAAGGCAAAAAGGAGAAACTATTATTCATCTCTGGCAGCAGCTGGCAGACACAAGGGCATACAGCAAACATCGGTCTGCAGCATCTTCCAAGGAAGCTCCTGGGAGACACTGGCTTTAATGTTGCCAGCAGCTTGGGTCACTTGAAGCAGTGTCCTATGAGTCTAACACTTTATTTTTCTCAAAGCAAAGCAGTTCTCTTTGACCTTCACTACCCCAGGTCTTCCAATGGCTTGGTAAGCATATTAAATCTCTTCTTGCTAAAATATCCAGGGTGTTTTGTTTTCCTAACTGACACAGATGGGCAGGATTTGGTCAGGTAGAGATTAGAGTGGGGAAGAGAAGCAGGACACATTGTATGAAGGTTAAAATGGAAAATAAAGCTGAACAAGTGGGTCAGAACTTGTCCAGCTAAGGAGGGTCTGGATGGAGACAGAGTACACACGGATATAATTTATTAAGTTATAGTAAGCATAATGTAGAAATTCCAAGCAGCGTAGAGAATAAGAGGGAAGGTTGCTATTTCACAGGAAAGCCTCTCTGACAGGCTCTCTGAGCAGAGATCTGAGAGAGCAGACAGAGGCCAGAAAGCCAGAGAGGACTTTGGGCTCCACATATTCAGGGAATAGCAGGAAGGCTAATATGGTTAAACTGAAGCCGGAAGAGCAGATCACACAGGGCCTTGAGGACTTGGGCTTTTATTCTGAGTGACAAGGGAACCCCTGAAGGTTCTGAGAGCAGTGACATGACCTGAAACATCTGGCTGCTGTGTAGAAAACAGACAGTGGATGATAACAAGAGTGGACCCAGAATAGCAGTTAGGAGATCAGTGAAATAAAAAGGGACATATTACAGTAATTTGGACCAAGGTATGGCAGTATAATTGGTAAAAAGAAGTTGCATTCTGGATATGTTTTGAAAAAATTTGCTCATGAAATAGATGTGGGAGGGTAATAAAAAGAAGAAGAAGAAGAAGAAGAAGAGTAAAAAGGACTCCCAAGTTTCTGGCCTGAGCAATTAAAGGATAGTTGCCATTAACTAATGAGTGAAGAGTGAGGAGAATAGATTTAGGAGAGGAAATAGGGAATTCAGTTCTGACATGTTAAGTTCAAGATGCTTATTACACGTCCAACTGGATATGTTGAGGTAGAAATAATGGAAAGTCACTATAGGCTTCCAGAAGGGAGCAGCAGGATGGGAACTGTACTTCAGAGATTAATCTGGTTAATGTCAGATAAACTGGGCAGGGAGACAGTGTGGGGAGGTTCACTGAAAGCCAGGAGTAGAGGGCGGAAACTAACTGCACTGCAGATAGCTTGAATCTCGGCGGGTGGCGATGAAAACGGCCTGGGGCAAGGTTCTCAATGGGGCCCACAACACCCCTGAGGGAAATCCCTGGAACTATTTTTGTTCTCACGATGGTTAGGAGGCACTATTGGCAATAAGCAGGTGGGGCCAAGGTTTTTCACATCTTATGCATTGCTCAGGATAGTCCAATGCAAAAAAAGAAAAGAAAAGAAAGTGGGGAAAAAGTCTACTTCCTTTCAAACAACTCACCAGACCTCCATACTTGTGAAAAACCTGATTATAATTATTTAAACCTAGATACTGACTTCATTTTACAAATAAAGTATTTTCTGCACAATTTACCCATATACTGAATTTTCCAGTAATGCAGCTGCTATAAACTGAGGAAAGAAAACACTTTTTTTAATGTAAAATTTAGTAAGAAATTTCACTAGTCTGAAAAAAAATGCCACAGAAAACAATACTGTTTCTAGTATTTAAGTCACTGACCAAATAGCCACATATCTGCATAATATGTGTAGGCATCACCTACACATACATTATAGATGAGATCTGAGATGCTTTGGTAGACTTGGAACCAAATATTTAATTAGACATGAAATGCAGGGTTCTCACTAATCAAAGTTCTTTTTAAAAGTACTATGGTCATTCTATATATTGTTAATTTTATAGCACAATGATGAGAAATCTGTCTTGCAATAATTATTTGAAATTGAATTTGTTTATTTTAGGGTTGTCTGTCATTTTAAAATCTTACTCTGAAACTATCACCACACTTCTCTCAGCCACTCTTACTACCATTTCTGTTTCCAATCCATCCTCTATTCCCATTGTCACTTAAAGGATATTGTTGCCAAAGTTTTGTTACAAATTAACAACAGAATGCAAATCTCAACTCAACAAGATGTGGAATTTCAAGACAGGAGATATATTTTCAGTAACAATACATTGCTATTCCTCCTAAGTCACAACACAGAAATTGTCCTGATTCAACACAGAAATTAAGACCCACTCACTTGCAAGGACATCTGAATTTCTCATTTTTCCATTCTGAAAGTCTGTGACTTGCTGTTGTGTTAGCCCTATTTCAATTAGGGCTATTTCCCTCTTTCCCTGTTATTTTACATAAAATAAATCTGGCTTGTTTTGTGTGTGTGTGGGCGGGGGGGGAGGGGGGGGGTGTTTTTCTTGTTGTTGTTTTTTTTCAGAGAGGAAGCGAGAGGGAGAGAGAGAGAGAAACATCAATGATGAGAGAGAATCATTGATTGGCTGCCTCCTGCATGTCCCCTACTGAGGACCAAGCCAGCAACCGGGCATGTGCCCTTGACCAAAATAGAACCTGGGACCCTTCAGTCTGCAGGCCAATGCTCTATCCACTGAACCAAACCGGTTAGGGCTAATCTGGCTTGTTATTAATTATTGTACAGAATAACTTCTAGTCTGTTTATAAACTTCTCTTAAACTTATCCTATATAATAAAGAGCTAATATGCTAATTAGACCGAACAACAGAACGACAGTCCAGACAACCTTCCAGATGAAGCTGGGGCTGCAAGGGCCGGCCGAGGCTGCGAGGGGCTGTGAAGGCCGGCTGAGGCTGCGAGGGGCTGCCAAGGCTGCCAAGGCAGGTGGGGCTGCAAGGGCCGAGCCCCTTGCACAAATTTTGTGCATTGGGCCTCTAATCTATATATATAAAAGGCTAATATGCTAAGTGTCCGACTGTTCAACTGGTAGCTATGATGCGCACTGATCCCCAGGGGGCAGACATTCAATGCACAGGCATGGAAACATGAAACAGACTAATGAATCTCAGAGGGAAGTGGAGAGGGAGGAGGATGGGAAGAGATTAACCAAAGATCTTATATGCATACTAGAGGCCCGGTGCACAGATTCGTGCACCGGTAAGGTCTCTTGGCCTGGCCTGCAGAGATCAGGCCGAAACCAGCAGTCTGACATCCCCTGAGGGGTCCCAGATTGCGAGAGGGTGCAGGTCAGGCCGAGGGTCCTCACTGGTGCATGAATTCGTGCACCGGGCCGGTTTCGGCCTGATCCCCGCAGGCCAAACCGAAGGACCCCACCGGTGCAAGAAACCGTGTACCGGGCCTCTAGTTCATTATAAAAGCTGATGGTTTCATTATCCCTTCTAATGTAACAGTGTCTGAGCATTTCATACAGAAATACAAACTATCCTAAATAATAAAAGGCTAATATGCAAATCAACCAAATAGCAAAACGACTGGTCGCTATGACGCGCATTGATCACCAGGGGACAGATGCTCAATGTAGGAGCTGCCCCCTGGTGGTAAGTGCGCTCCTACAGGGGGAGCGCTGCTCAGCCAGAAGCCCTGAGCCAGGCTCACGGCTGGCGAGCACAGTAGCGGTGGCAGGAGCCTCTCCCGCCTCCAGGGCAGGGCTAAGGATGTCCAACTGCCGGCTTAGGCCCGCTTCGCGGAGTAGGCCTAAGCTGTGAGTCAGACATCCCCCGAGGGCTCCTGGACTGCAAGAGGGCGCAGGCCAGGCTGAGGGACCCCCTCCCAAGTACACACATCTCGTGCACCAGGCCTCTAGTTTTAATATAAAGTACTTCCTTTTTTCTCTCTTTATGTTATAGCTAGGGGAGAACAGTGATTCTTTTAAACATTATGTAGGTGACCCCCCACCTCCAACACCATGGCAGATTTTGGGAAGTTCGGGCAGCTCCAACCGCCAGCACAGAACTGGCCAAGTTACCATGATGATGGCAGGAATGCTGTCGGGGTAGGAGGTGACTGAGAAGCCCAGAAACACCCGCCCTCGCCACCGTCGTCAGGCTGATCCCGCCCGACTACCGGTGATCAAGGCATTGGTGTGTTTTCTCACTGGGCTTCAGTTTGGTAATGAGTCGGGTCCCGAAGCCGACCTTCCTTTACCCGTTAGAGTCCCCATGTTACACCTCATTGTGGCCTCATTCTCCTGACTGTGATGAAACAACCCGAGTCACCTCAGAGAAACCCCACCACTCGGGCCCCGAAGAATCAGCCAAGGGTCACGCGTCACACACTCTGTTGTGGAGCAACCCGAAGTTCCTAGACATTTTCCCATCAGGGTTGTGCCAGGAGGAAATGCACAACTTCATCGTGACAGAGATGAACCCCATCGGGTCTCTCAGAGTGAAAGGCTGGGGTTCAGCCATAAATGTGGTTTTCAACACGATGACACAATTACAGCTGAGCAGGGACCCCCTTCCAGAGGCCCCCACTTGGCATTGGGCAGGGGCAGGAGGGAAATTTGGAACCTAAATCCAGCAGCTGCCCAGGTTCACCGATTCAGCCACACTGCATCCTTTTAGAAAATTCAAGCCATGACTCACGAACAGCCGTGTGGGCAGGGAGTGGCTGAGCCCTCAACGTCAGGGGCTTGAGCTTTTGAAGGAAAAAAACTTCCAGAACAAGAAACAAGTGTTTCCTCCGTGAATAAGAGCGTTAGGTCTCATCAGGAATGAAGCAGGGCCCTGGGTTTTATTGCGCATTTCCTGTCGGCTTCATCTCCACTTGGAACACGCATTACAGAACCCGCTGAGGTGAATTATGAGATAGACTTCTCATGTGAAGTCTTATCTCATAACCATCTTCTCATAAGAAGACTTCTTATGCGACTTCTAATGTCCTATGAATCCTGCCGTCTCCCCCACAGGCTGACAGTGTGTGTGTCTCTGTGGACGCGTCACGTGGGCTGTCTCCCCACCCGGACTCACTGGTGTGGGGTCCAGACCAGGCTCCCTCCCTCCTGAGCACCCTGTGGCCACGAGCTCGACTCCAACACCTGATGGAGTAAGGACAGCCCGTTTCTCCACAAGGTCAGCGTCGAAGGGGCAATTATACTCATTGGTGGGCAGATGGACTGTACAAATATTTCAGATTGCTAAACACAGGACTAAGCACACCGACCTCTCAGCTACACTGAAGAACATACACAGGAACAATTTTCTTTTTAAGAAATAATGAGCCTGGCCTGTGTGGCTTAGTGGTTGAGCATCAAACAATGAACAGGAGGTCATGATTCAATTCCCGGTCAGGGCACATGCCCGGGTTGTGGGCTTGATCCCCAGTAGGGGGCATGCAGGAGGCAGCTGATCTGTGATTCTCTCTCATCACTGATGTTTCTATCTCTCTCTCCCTCTCCCTTCCTCTCTGAAATCAATAAAAATATATTAAAAAAAACAATTATGTAGGTGAGATTATATTTGCAAATCTGTAAATTGAACCTAGCTATATAGTAAAAGGAATATTACAAAATACAGGTTATCAGCAGAAGGCTCTGAGTCTGACATTACTGAAAATCACTGGATTGGAAGAAACAGATGTGGGATGTTAGAAGCATTACAAAGAAAGAAAAAAAAGACACTGACGAGTATGTTGAATGACAGGTGTTGGAAGTGTCATCAGTTGGAATGTTCAAATCCTTCATGATGAAAGCAGAGGAATAGGAGTGAAAAAAGGGAGAAAAGTTTCTCAGATATCCACATATAACAACAACTGGCCTAGGGAGCAGATGGCACTAAAAGGATACAGCAGAGAAATGCTGAGAATATACGATATTCTGAAAACATCAGGCTCTGGAGAAGCGGGTTCCCTTGGAGAGGACCATCAAGGCAGTTGAAGTACTACGCAAAGGTCAGCTGTGGATTATGGCATTGAGGGCAGAGGCAATCCAGGAAAAATAAAATAAAATAAAACAAAACCACAATGCTACTTCACACTCACTAGAATGGCTAAAATTAAAAAGACCTGCAATACCACATGATGGTGAGAATATGTAGCAACTGGAACTTTCATGCATTGTTGATGCAAGTATAAAATAGTACAACCACAGTGAAAACAGATTGGGAGCTTCTTATAAAGTTAAATATATAGCTAGCAATTTCACTCCTAAGTATGTACCAAAGGGAATTAAAACATATGTTCACAAAAAAAGCATTGTACAAAAATATTTATAGCAATTTTACTCATTAATAGCCCAAAACTGAAAAACAACTCAAATGTCTACCAAGAGATTAAAAACTGATATGTTCATATTACTGAATAGTACTCAGCAATAAAAAGGAATGAACTACTGATACATACTACAACATGAACAAATCTAAGATACATTATGTTGAGTTTAGAAAGCTACTTGGCAAAAATAAAAACTACACATGATATAATTCCATTCATATGAAATTCCAGAAAAGGCAAAATTAAACTATAGTGAGTAACTAGAACAACTGTTTCCTGACTGTGGAGGAAGGGGAATTGACTAGCAATAAGCACAAGTAAACTTATGGGATAAGAAAAATAGTCTATATCTTTTCTTCTCATCTTTATTTTTATTATTGACACTATTACCAATATCCCCATTTTCCTCCCCTTTGCCCACCTCTACCCAACTCCCAGGACCCCTTCCCTCTGGCCATCACCACACTGTTGTCTGTGTCTATGGGTTATGCATATATGTTCTTTACCTAATCCCTTCATCTTCTTTCATCCAGTGCCCCTCCCCTCCCCTCTGACAGCTAGCTGTCAGTCTGCTCCATGTATTCATGCCTCTGTTTCTATTTTGGAGTGGTGGATGAGGGTTTTTTATATCCATAAAAATTTGAACTCATTTAACAAATTCATTCAAAATCATTACATTTCATTAAATGTAAATTGTACCTTTAAAATGGTAAAATTCATTGAATGCATATAATAGCCACACAAAAAGTGCATAAAGACAAATACCTTTGTCCACCTGCAAAGCTTCACCCCAGAATGGCTCCCAATCAACTGATAACCTAAATGGAAAAACAGTGAACATAAAATTGAATTGATTCAAAGCCTTATATCAGAAAGTGCTTATAAAAAAGCAAAATCTCTTTCCATAGCTTAAGTAATGGTAGACAACAACACAGTGGCAGAAATCATTAAAAGTTTAATTCACCAAGATGATAAACAATTTAAAATGTGTATGCATCTACTAACATACTCTCAAAATACATAAAGAAACAATAGGCTAATCCAAAATCATAGGGAGAGATTGTAATATCTCTCAGTATCTAACAAATCTCACAGACCAAACTCAGTAGAGCTCTAAGATCTGAGCAACACAGCAAACCTAATCAAGGACACACAGCACTGCACTTTACAACTACAAAAATGCTTTTCAAAGATGCAAGGAACAGCTATAAAAATGAACCACATGCTGTGCCATAAAGTAAACGTAAGTAACAATATATTTGAAATGAAGAATCAACCTGACCAGTTTGGCTCAGTGTTTCAGCATCAACCTATGAATCAGGAGATCATGGTTCAATTTCTGGCCAGGGCACATGTCCAGGTTGTGGGCTCGATCCTCAGTAGGGGGCATGTAGGAAGCAGCTGATCAATGGTGTTTCTCACTCATCATTGCTGTTTCTATCTTCCTCTCCCTTCCTCTCTGAAATCAATAAAAAATACTTTTTTAAAAAAAGAAGAAGAATCAGAGGGACAACAGAAGATTAAAATAAAGAAATATTGCCCCAAAAAGTGGAAAAATCAAATTCTAGGACCTAACATGAATTCTCAGCACCACTCTACAACCTATCATTTAAAATTTTTGAGGCACATAACACATGAAAAGCATGGAAAAGCCATGCCAAAACAATCATTATTTCCTTTTATAACAAACTAGTAGAGCAAACAAGTAGAACATTCTGACTTCCTAAAACATTTAATAAAGCTTCTCATGAGGCTTCAAGTAATAAACCATAATTACGAGTCTCTTGCACAAAAAGACTCTTGACTTCCAGACAAATGAGGTAAATGGAGAAATACAGTCTGGATGATGGCATAAGTAGATCAGGGGCTGATTAAACATCCATACGTTTCACAGTAATGATTAATGGAACAGTGTCAATTTGGATTACAAGTCTCTAGTGGCAACACTGCAGGACTTTGTCTTTTATCCTCTTCCAAATTTATGTAAACATCCCGAATATAAATAAACAAAGCACTGCTTATCTAGTAGAAGATGAAACCGTGTCTAACTGAATAGCAAATCTCAGATAGAGAATAAACATTTAAAAGATTCCCAGAGAAAATTCTAGTTCTTTTGGATTCCTGTGTTGTTCATATCACTATTATAGAAACTACACTCTATATTATATTAGTTCTTTATATCATTCTCTTCCAAGATATATAGGTCTCTATAAAATTTTGCATTTAGTTAGGTGTAAAAGAAACTACACAGTACAGAAACAAGAAACCTCTGGCTGACCACAATGCCAAGATAATCCAACATGCAGCTGCTTCTAAACAAGATGGAGTAACAGATGGTTTACTCTCCCACCTGAAATACCAAAAAATGGATAATAAAATATGTAAAACAACAGTTTTCAAGAAACATCAGGCAACAAAGAATGGTGATCCTAGAGATAGAAACCAAACAAGGCGAACCCTACTATTACCCAAGCTTACTGTCTTAAAAGTGTCAACGCCCTGCAGTAAGGCAGAAACCCACATAAAGCTCAGTTACCTCTTCCTTAGCTGAGGACATGGAAGTGAGAGTATGAGGAGCCCATATGGCTAGAGTTAGCGGGATTGAGTACCTGAGAGACAAAAGTTACACAGAGATTGAACTCAAGAGTCTGCAGAGGATTCCTATAATTATTTGCATGAGTCCTGCTTAGTGCATATGTGAAAGAAAAACTCCCCAAGAATGGGAAAGAACCATCTGACAGGATGAAAGGTGTTCCTGGTGCTCACAGCCAGCTGGGAACTGTGCCAACCCAGACAGAAAAACTTCCAGATTCACAAGGCATTGGGCAGAGTACATAGAAGTATTTTGCCTCAATACGGGGAAATAATTAGCTGTATAGAGCTGGGTCTGGTCTCACCTAACAAGCCATAAAAGATTAAAAGTTTCAAAACTGCTTCCAAGTAATTTATTTTACTCCCAGAACAAAGCTCAAGAATTTTTATAGAAATGCAAAAATATATAGTACCCAATAAGGTAAAATTAGATCTAGCATCCAATAAAAGATTACCAAGCATGCAAACAGATAGGAAAACGTGGCCAATAATGAGGAAAATTATCCAGTAACCAGAAATAATACACATGTTAGCAGATTAGGACATTAAAAACACTTATAACTATGTTTCCTAGGCTTGAAAATGTAAGTAGAGACATGGAAGATATAAAAAGACGCAAACTGAACTTCTAGAGATGCAAATTACAATGTCTAAGCTAAAAAAAAACACTGAATAGAATTAATGGAAGATTAGACATTAGGGAAGAAATGATTGCTAAATTAAATTTGGAGACATAGCATTAGAAACTATCCAAAATGTAAAATGGGACAGAAAAAAGAATTTTAAAAGATGAAAAGAGCAGCCCTGGCCAGTGTGGCTCAGTTGGTGGGGAGTCATCATGTGCACAAAAGGGTTGCAGCTTTGATTTCCAGTCAGGGCACATGCACAGGTTCTGGGCTCGATCCCCAGTAGGGGGCGTGCAGGAGGCAGCTGATGGATGTTTCTCTCTCATCAATGTTTCTCTCTCCCCCTCTCCCTTCTCTCTAACAATCAATAAAAACATTTTTTTTTAAAAAAGGTGAAAATAAACATCAGTGAGCTATGGGTCAATTTCAAGTGGCCTATGATATATGTAATTGGAATCCCCAAAGAAGAGGAGAGAGAAGAAGTGACAAAAAATATTTGAAGAAATAACAGCCAAAATTTGTCCAAATTTAATTAAAACTACAAATCCATAGAACCAAGAAGTTCAACAAATCCCAAGTAAAAGAAACATGAAAAAAAAACTACAGAGATACACTATAATGAAATTGCTCAAAATCAGTAATTAAGAGGAAATCTTACAAAGAGCCAGGGGTTAAAAACATTACTTTCAGAGATTCAAATAGAAGATGACTGCAGAGCCCTAATCAGAAGCAATGTAAACAAAAAGTGGAACAACATGACAGGAAAAAAGCTGTCAACCTACAATTCTATATCCATCAGAAATATCCTTCAAAAATGAAAGCAAAATAAAGTCTTTTTGAGATATACAAAAGCTGAAATAACTCATCACCAACAAACCTATACCATAAGAAATGCTTAAATAAGTCCTTCAGGCAGAAGGAAAAGCTATCAGAGAGAACTCAGATCTACACAAACACATGAAAAGCACCAAAGTGGTAACTACATAAGTTAACATATTAATTGTTTCTAATTATTTAAATATTTAATAGATAATTCACTAAACCAAAATAAATAACAATGTAGCATAGGGTTTATAACATATGTAAAAAGTAAAATATATGATAACAACTGCATAGAGGTTGAGGAGAAAATATACTATTGAAGGTTGCTCTACTATGCATGAAGTGGTGTACCACCACACAAGGACATACTATGATATGATAAAAAGATCTAGTATAAAACCTCAAGTAACCACTAAATAACAAACAGTGCAATAACTAATAAGCTAACATAGAATATAAAACAGAATTATTGCCCTGGCTGGTTTGGCTCAGGGGATAGAGCGTTGGACTACGGACTAGGCAGTGGTTCTCAACCTTCTGGCCCTTTAAATACAGTTCCTCATGTTGTGACCCAACCATAAAATTATTTTCGTTGCTACTTCCTAACTGTAATGTTGCTACTGTTATGAATCGTAATGTAAATATCTGATATGCAGGATGGTCTTAGGCGACCCCTTTGAAAGGGTCATTCGACTGCCAAAGGGGTCACGACCCACAGGTTGAGAACCGTTGGACTAGAGTGTCCCAGTTTTGATTCCAGGCAAGGGCACATGCTCGGGTTGCGGGCTCGATCCCCAGTGGGGGTGTGCAGGAGGCAGCCGATCAATGATTCTCTCTCATCATTGATGTTTCTATCTCTCTCTCCCTCTCCCTTCCTCTCTGAAATCAATAAAAATATATTTTAAAAAAAAACAGAATTATTAAAAAATTAATCTGAAAACAGGAAAAAGAAAATCAAAGAACAGGAGACAAGCAGAAAACAAATAGCAACATGATAGATTTAAACATACCATAAAATCACTTTAAATAGTCTATATATCCTAATTAAAAGACAAACATATATGTTTTATATATAATATTTATGTATATTTAACACTTTTATATATATACAGATTTATATGTAAAATCTGTATATTCTTGTCTGTCTCCTCTAATAGACTAAAAGCTCCTTGAAGGAGATAATGTATTATATTCCTCTGCATCGTCATAACCATCACATAAAAGGTTCTCACTAAAGAGGGAGGGAGGAGAGGAAGTCAGTCTATTGACTCCCAATTCTTATCTTTCTTCTTTAGAAAATATAATTCACATTATTTGTACATTCAACTACAGCCTCCTTAATAAGGTATAACCATAAAAATCCAGATATGCTTCTAGATAAAACACTTCTAATTAACCCAGCATAGTATCAATATGTTCTTTTTTCTGTATTTAATAATTTTCCCTTAATAAACAGTGATTTATAAAGAAGTCAGTAATGGCATTTTCTTTCTGCATACCTGAGCCACACAGGTGCTAACATCCCAATAAATCAAGCAAAGAGGAATTTGCTGGCCCAGGCAGCCTACACACAAGTGATCCACAGAAACAAGACAGTGACTCCCTAGACAGCTACAACCAGCACAGTAACACAGACGCTGGGCTAGAGAAGGACTTCACGACCTACTTTCCCTTTGGCAATCCCAATTTTATGCTTCTGCTTTCAGGGATTAAATTAGAATGCTTAAAGCATAGTATTATAACAACAATTCCTGAGGGCTTTCACCTTGTTTAGTAAGGGCTTCTCGGAGAGCAGGAGTTATCATAGCTCTTCTTTCACTGGCTTCATTCTTCACTGTGTTCCTGAACAAACCAGTTTTCTCTTCCTGCTGCTCCTTTTCTCTCTGCATTAAAATGAAAAGAGTGAAAGCCAGAAATGGTAATGCACAATGAAAATAACAGCACAACAATCATGAACAGGTAGCATGAATAAAAAGATTCATCATGAACCATGGCCCCACAACCCTGTTCTCACGAAAGTGATCACATTTCCAGTCAGACAATAATCTAAAGACAAGCCAGTCTTAAGTAGCTACATACACCCACAAAACATAAATCAATAATCATGTATCTACGTGTCAAATATTTTAGCACACTGAGTACAAAACACTACATAATTTCAGCAAGTTATTTCTCTGAGTTTCAATATCTTCACCTGAAAAAGGTGGAAAGTAGTATCTATGGAGCAGGAATGGATTGAAGATTAATTGAAATAAAATCACCTGGCACAATGCCTGACACATAATAGAGTTCAATAAATTGCAGCTACTGCAGGTTATTGAATCTGCAAACCCCAAATACAAGTCAAAAAAGAACTCTGGGCTTCCCAGACAACCATCTGCTCAGAGACCAAGTTACCCCACGACCTCCACCTGAAGCCCCAGTAGCTCCTTTAGAACAGCCATCGCCAACCGGTGGTCGGCAGATCACTGGTGGTCCGTGAGGTCCGAAAGGTTGGCAAACACTGCTTTACAAGATCCCATGAGGAAAATTTGTCTTCACTGACAGGAAGAACGCTGAAGGATACAACTGATTGTGTTTCCTTTTGACTCTGACTACTAGAAAATTCCACAGCATATCGCTGATCACTGTATAAGGTCTTGCAGTTTCTGTAAGTGGTTTCATGTTACAAGATGACCCTCACTCAGTTTTTTCATAGGCTTTTCCTCTCTTTTTAAATCTTAGTATATATACATTTACATTTTTTTTAAGTTATCGTAATGTCTTTTTGAAAGATGGTAAAGAACAAATTAATATTTTCAGACAATACACAAAGTCTGTGCTACACTTTAAAGGAAACACATCAGATTTTAATATAAGCTGCAGAAATTCAAAATAATTCCCCTTGACAGCAGCCCTACCACCAAGCCCTAGACTGCCCTTTTCTAATGTCCAGCCCCTAGTGACTCAGTGAGAACTCACAGTAGTACCCTTTCCACCTGAAAATGAAAACACCTCACAGATGACAAGATGTCTGAGATCTGCATCAAACTAATACAGAAGAGAGGACAGTCCATGTTTGAAGCTGGGCAACAGATGATAGGGATTCAGTCTGTCATTCTGTCTACTTTTGTGAATGTCCAATGTTCTCTATATATAAAATGTGAAAGTGTTAAATTTTTTTTTTAATAGAGAAAGGTAAATCGATGAAATCCAGAGTTAATTTCTCTGCCTTCTCTGTTACTTCAGGGACTTACTCTGAAGTAGGAACTCAGTGAAAAAGTGCTTTAGAATCAAATGTACCAAATGAGAAACAAACCCAGTTAGTTCTATCTGTCCTAAAAATCAGCATTCCAAACTACTAAATGTAATCTAAACGCAAAGTTAAGAGAAAATTTGCTTGTTAGTAGAGTTCTCAACTGCATATTTTCAGATGGAATTGAAAAAACTTACAAACAAATATTGTTTGTTCTTATCTATTATAAAAATAATCAGTTTGACACAGGGCATTTTTGATAAATTAAAAGGATCCGGTTATTTTAAGGTATTTATTTTTAAAAAGAGTCCTTTGGCTTTATAAAAGTCTATTTCAGACCTAAAATCAAAGTGAGCTGAAGGAAACAACCTTGACCTTGACCACATTTAAATGTCTGAAATAATTCCACAGCAGTTACTGTAAGTCGCTACTAATGATGCAAGAATTAAAGGTGGCAGTATTTACTCTTGAAAGCCACTGTCACCACAACACATCACTCAGCTTATTTGCTTACCACAAAGGCCACATAAACCCAAACTTGGAGCCAGCCCATGACACTGGCCTCTGACCACTGTGCTCAGAACTCTACAAACACCCTCTTGTGGTTAAAAACATAAACAACAAACTTCTGACCATTATGTAATGAATATAATGTACTCTTCAAAGAATGGCAATGAAACATCATCCATGCCCCATCACTAGAGAAATTATCTACTATAAAATGTGAGTGTAACTACACCAGATTCAATACTTTAGACACAAAGTTTATATGGAAAGAGATCAGAGGCAATTATTAAGAGGCTTGAGCATTAAGGACAAACAACATTTATCATTCTTGGCCTCTATGGCAGTTTGGGCCTATCTTCCATATGTAACAGCAACTTCATTTCTAAAATGAAATACAATGGTTCATAATACCCCTTAAGGAAATGCAAAGCACCATTCAAATTCTAATTCTAATCTCCTAGCTGCAGACATGGGTCACTGTTTGCCTAGAATATAACAACTACGGAAGACCTATGTATTCTTATTTTTTTACTAGAACCCCGGTACATGGATTTGTGCACCGGTGGGGTTCCTCGGCCTTACCGGCAATCGGGGCCGATAGGGTAGGGGGAGGACTGGGGGAGGAGGGAGCAGCCGGCAGGGGGGAGGGACCACAGGAGGTTGGCCAGCCAGCCCCCCACATCGAGGCCGATTGAGGGGGGGGGGGGGCGGCTGGCTGTGGGGAGGGACCATGGGAGGTTGGCCTCAGCAGCAAGCTAAACAGTGGCTGATTCCTGGAGGAATCGGGCTCCCTCTTCCCTCCTATCTGGGTCTGGGGTGCAGGTGAACCAGATTCGAGGCTGTCAGTGCGCGTCATAGCTGCTGGCCGGTTGTCTGGTCATTCCAGTCGTTCTGGTCATAACGGTAGCTTAGGCTTTTATATATAGAGATAGCTGTTACATAGCCTAAACAGAAATAAATGAAGATCCCAGAATTGGTCAACCTTTCTTTCCTCCCTCTCATGTATACCACATTTAACACGGTTTTAATTCCCAACATACTGGTTCTCCTATCTGCAATGACACCACTGTTGCCCAAAGCCTTGATTTCTTCTAGGAGACAACTGCAACAGCCAAACTAAATGGTCTGCCTGTCTCCAACCTCTACTTCTACCCTTTCTCCAAATCTCAAACCTATAACACTTGCCTTGAAAGAAAAATTCCTCTCCAAGCTACTGTTTCCCAACATGCAAAATAAAACCCAATTATACACTAACTTCCTAGGCACTTGAGAAAATGATCCTATATAATAAAAGGCTAACATGCAAATAGACCAAACAGCAGAACAATCAAACAACCAGTCACTATGACGGTGCACTGACCACTAGGGGGC
>NW_005873055.1:27217-36296 GCF_000147115.1 Myotis lucifugus | reverse complement strand
GGTCTCTTTTGCATCAAAGCTCAAAAGACAGAGACAAAAAGGACGTTTTCCAGGCACTCGACGCTCCAGGTGGGACCCTGCTCTCGAACCCTCACCCTCAGCCTGTGAACCTGCAGCCACAGGCAGGCTGCCCCCAGGACAGGGTCCTCCCAAGGCACTCATTTTTCTGACTCTTCCCAGGCTTCCTGCCGCTGCCCCAGACATGACAGGCCAACCCCAACCGGAGCCCTCCAGGCTGCACACAGATGCCATTTTCTCTTTAAAAAAAAAAATCTTTTGATTTCAGAAAGGAAGAGAGAGGGATAGACAAACATCCATGATGAGAATCACTGATCGGCTGCCTCCTTCACCCACAACCCGGAATCGAGCCAGGAATGGAACCCGTGACCTTCCGGTTCATAGGTCAGAGCTTAACCACTGAGCCACACCGGCCGGGCCGCACCCATGTGTCATCGCTGTGCCCAGGAAAGAAACAGACGCCTTCGCTGTGGGTTGTTAACTCTGTTATTAACTTACGGTTAGCACTGCATTTGCTCTGAGGGCGTCTTCCTCGGTGCCATGGGTTCATCCGAGGGGCCCCCCCAGCTCCTTACTTACATGTGCACCGCTCGGCTTCCAGGCGAAAACAGTCCAAGAGCCAGGCTCCCGATCTCTTGCGGTTCGGAGGTCCTGGGGCGCCCGGGCTACGTCCCCCGTTCTCGTTGCGATCCTGGGGGGTCTCTGGAGTCTCGAGGGGCCCTGATTCTAAGCTTTTGTATCCACTGGTTAAGCAAAGTGGGAAGCACGCGAGTCTTTAAAAGGTTCCAGGAAGAGGACTGGCGAGAAATGAAGACTCAATGCACAGGGTGCCTCTCCCGGGAAGGGGGTGCAGCGGGGTCTCTGGCGCCTGAGAAGGGCCTTCCTGGGACAACGGGCCACGTGTGAACCCGTCAGAGGATTGGACCAGAGAGACGCTCAGCGTGAACTTCCCGATTCTGATGGTTGTGCCGGAGAAGGCCCTTGTTTATAGGAAATCGCTTCTGAAGTATTTGGGAGGAAATAAATTTAAAATACTTGGTTGGTGGTAGGGTGTCACATGGGTGATGTCAGATCGCTCATGAAGAGAATTCTCTGTACCAGTAACTTGTCTGTAGTTTGCATTGTGATGGCTTAAAAAAAGTTTAAACCTCGTGCAATTCCAGAGATGTCCACAAGGCGGCGCCCTCAAACAAAAAAACTGGTTTTACCAGGTGTACCGGTTAATAATGCAGCTTTTTTTCAATAGTTACTAGTAATGAATTGAAACTTCCCGAAAATGCGTTTTTGGCACGACATTCGACATTTTTAGGCATAAAAATATCTATGATGTTAACACCTTCAGAAAATTTGACATAAGAAGTTTTGAAGCTTGTCAATACAACAAAATAGCACACATATCAAATCCCATACATATCAACACATGTGCACTGGTACTTGTCATTTCGCTTACTGGGTTTTAAAGAAGGTTTTGTATTTGTTTTTTTAAATATGTTATTGATCTCAGAGGGGAAGGGAGAGGGGCAGAGAAACATCCATAATGAGAGAGAACCATCAATCGGGTGCCTCTTGCACCCCCACAACGAGGATGGAGCCCACAACCCGGAATCAAACCAGAAATCAAACCATGACGTCCTGGTTTATAGGTCAATGTTCAACCACTGAGCTACACCGGCTGGACAGCGCCCAAGTGTAATCGCTGTGCCCACGAAAGAAACAGACGCCTTCACTGTGGGCTGTTTACTCTTTATTAACTTAGGGTTAGCACTGTGTTTGCTCTGAGGGCATCTTTCTTGGCGTCATGGGTTCGATCCACCTCTTTGAGGTGGGGGCCCAGCTCCCAGGGACACGTGGGCTTTGTGAGGACTGAGGGTGGAGCCCAACTGAATGGAAACATCCAAGCTCAAGAGAAAGTTTAAGGCAAAGGTTACTCCTGGTCCCGGGAGCCGATATGTGCATTTCCAGGGAAATATTGGGGCTCTCTGTTCACAGGACTCCCCTCGGTGAGAACCGGAAGAGGCAGCTGATCCACACGCCCACACTGGTTTGGCAGCAGGAGGTCCCGCCCGGCGGTCTGGCTTACAGTCTGGGCGGAGGACACCGGCGGCTGGGCCCTGTCACAGGTGGGGACGGCCCGTCCCGCAGGAGGCTGAGGTTGACCTTGGAGATGCTGGAAGCCCAGTGAGAAGGGACGGGCAAGGCCACATGCTTGACGTTCCACTTTGGTTGCAAGATTCGGTAAATGTGGGGGTTCCCAGGCAGGGCCTAGGGGTGCACATTGGGGTCCCATCCCCACAGGTATGCGGCCGGCGGGCTGAGTTCCAGGGGCCGCCACCCAGGGGCCGGCAGCAGAGCTGAATGAAGAGCTTGCACTCACACAGCCAGTTGGACTTCACCATCTCACAGGTCTCCTCTGCTGGGGAGAATAAAGGGGGGCCCAGTCAGATTGGGGGGTGTGGGGCTCCCTGCCCTGCAGTTACTGGTCACAGGCCTGGCTCACAGTGGCTGCAGGTGTGTTTGGCAACGCCTGAGGCCCGCCTCGCAGCTCAGGCAGTTCTCATCGCACCTGACCAGGAACTGACCCGGGACCCACTGGTTCAGAGGTCGACGCTCTAACCATTGAGCAACACCAGCCAGGGCTGAAAAATTTTTTTCCTGCCTCCCCCACCCCACCCCCATGCTTGTGTCCAAGACCTGACACTGAGAGCACCATCAGGCGGTCAGTGTGCTGGCAGTGGGGCTGCTGTCGCACTGGAATGGAACCCGTTAGCCACAGCACGGCCCACAGGTCACGAACAGTGCTTTGCAGGATTTGTGTTTAAAAGGTGCCTTTTTCTTTTCTTCTCCATAGTGGGTAAAACAGAATTAGGTTTATGAGTTTTAAAAACAACATAGGTATTTTTTAAATTGTAAACCTTTTCCAGTTCGTTCCCATGCAGCATTCCTCTGTCCTCACTGGGTGTTAAGGTCCAGGCCGGGCAGGGGTTACTGTGAAGGACTCACTGTCACAGGGCGTCTCCTACCTCAGGGAGGTCAGCGACTTGAGCGACGCCCGCGGGTCCAGGTCGCCCTGTGGAGGGAGAGCAGACCCCCCCCTGAGCCGCTGCGCACGGTGATGCCTGGGAGCGAGGACCATCCTGCTGCCGTCCTTCCCGCTCCGGAGCCCGATGCGCTTCCAGGGAACAAGCTGGTGAATGCACTGGAGCTTCTGCACCCTCCCATCCCGGCCATAACAGCTTCTCCACCCACAGCACCGATGGCTTTAAACAGCGCATTACACACACAGCGAGCTGGCGTGTGGGGCTGAAATGGCTCAGGGCCCTGCACTGTCTGGGAGGGTAGAGGCAACACTGATCACCTTTCAAATCTGACAAATGTGAGCAGACGCCTGTGGTGGCGGCCAGAGGGAGGGGGCGGGGGGAGGTGGCAGAGGCGGGGAACCGGGGCGTCTGTACTGGTGTCAGCAGCAGAAGTAGACACTTGGGCAGCACATCTGTGTGCGTCCCTAGGAGCTAGGAACAGAGCCAGCTGTTCAATAATTAATCTCTAAGGGGCTCCAGGAAAAACGGAACGAAGAGAGAGAGAGAGACGGAGCGCGCAGGAGTGAGAGGGAGCAACGAGGAGGGAAAACATAAAGGAGAGCGAGACAAGTCCGCTCCAGGGAAAGAAGATCCGCCAGGAAGCACAGCGAATGCAGAGCCGGGTCACCTCCCTGGAGGACAGGTTCCAGGCGGATCTAACCCATCACATGATGGGATGAGCATCGACCTAGGAACCAGGAGGTCAGGGTTCCATTCCCGGTCAGGGCACCAGCCCTGGCTCTGGGCTCCATCCCCAGTGTGGGGTGAGCAGGAGGCAGCCGATCAGTGATTCTCTCTCATCATTGATGCTTCTACCTCTCTCCCCCTCCCTTCCTCTCTGAAATCAATATAAATCTATTTTTGGGGTCAGAGTCTTTTGCTGCAGAATTTGAGTGACTAGTTGTGTGCGCCCTGAGATGAGATGGAAAAGGTTGGAAACCGCTGGGCGAGCCCGATGCAAAGCTAGGATCTCACCTGCATGAGAAAAGCGTCCTCCTTTCTCATCTTAGGAGGAAACGTGGAGGTGGCACTGGCAGCGGGGAGGACGCTCAGCCTGGGCAACAGACGCTGCCCCGGCGGCCACTCACCGGATCCTGTTGTTGTTCACCAGGAGGGTCTTCAGTCTCCTCAGCAGCGGGAAGCCGTCCAGCTTCCGGATTTCATTGTCAGAAAAGTCCATCGCATCGAACTGGTATAAGTTGCACCCAGATTCTCGATGACAGGGATCTTATAGCCTGTGAAGCAGAGAGGAAAAAAAGCCACAAGTATTAGTAAAACTAAAAGGCGCTAGAGTACATTAGCAGAATTTCCCAGTAATTTAATTTAAAAAAAAAGCTAGCATTCATTCAGAAAGTGTTTTTTACCTAGGCCCGGCCAGTGTCGCTCAGTGGTTGGCATCAGCCCATGACCCAGGAGGCCTCAGGTTCGATTCCAGGTCAGGGCACATGCCCGGGTTGCGGGCTCCACCCCAGTAGGGGGCATACAGGAGGCAGCTGATCGATGGTTCTCTCTCATCATGGATGTTCCTATCTCTCTCCCCCTCACCTCCTCTAAAAATCCACGGGAAAATATCCTGGGGAAGGATTAACAAGATGAGGCCGGGTAGAAGGACCTGGCTTTGTCCGCAAGGAGTCTAGGCCAGAAGCAGAGGCAGCAGCAGCTGCACTGAGACCCCGTGGTCCCCGTGGGAGCGGATCCCCGGCACAGACTGGACCAGGTCATACCCAAGGCGGTTGCTCTTCACGGTCTTCCTAATCCCCTTCTGATTTACTTCCTAATCCCCTTCTGATTTACTGGAGAGACAGCTGCCTGTCCCTCCGACTGCTGTGTTGTTGTTGCTCATCCTCCCCCTAGGACACATTTCCATTGGTTCTTAGAGTGGAAGGGAGGGGAGAGAAGAGAGAGGGACACATGGGTGGGTCGCCTCCTGCACACGCCCCGACCGGTCCCGATTGAACCTGCAACCCAGGAACCTGCTCTTGACCTCAAATGAACCCCTGACCCTTCAGTCCACGGGCCGACGCTCTAACCACTGAGACACCCGGCCCGGGACAGAGCACTTTCCTTTTCATGAAACTCCGTTTCCTCAGGGTCATTTCCAGGCTGACTGACCACAGTGCTCCCTGCCCCCGGGGATCTCCGCCATCTCTCAAGTCTGAAGGGGGCGGGCGTTGAGGATGCTCATTGGGGTGGGGCCATGGCCGGGAGGCGCACTGTAACCTTCATGGGGTTGCAGCAGCTCCGGATCAGACGGTTCACTGTCTGCGCTGACACGGGGCTGTTTGAGGAGAGACGGTCACCTGGTGACGCGTCTGCGTGAAGGGCCCGGGGCCGCAGACGCTGCTGAGGAAGCGCAGGGGGTCGGTCCTTGCTTCACGGACTTCGCTTTCTCCCTAATGGCCTCGCCCGCCCCGTGTGGCCAGAGCCCCCGAGGGTCTCGGGTTCGATCCCCGACCCGGTCAGGGCGTGTGCGGGAGGCAACAAGGCGATGTGTCTCTCTCACATGCATGTGTCTCTCCCCCCCCTTCCGCTCTCTCTAAAAAGAAAGAAAAAGTAAAGGACCAGCGCGCGCCCCTACCCTCGCTCTGACGCTATCACTTTAACGTGTTTCCTGGGAACCAGCCGCTCGCGCTCGAGCAGATCAGACTGAGAAACGGCCCCACGAGGCCGAACCGAACGCAGGCCCACGGATACGGGTCGGGCAGCGATCCGGGTCCCCGTGCCCCGAGCCGGCGGTGCACGGAGCCTCCGGGATGGTCCTCCGCCCCGCCCGCCAGACTCGGGCCGGGGCGGCCCAGGTGCAGCCCGCCCACTGCGGGGCGCACACGACAGGCCCGCGGGCCCAGCGCCAGCCCCCGGCCCCTCCCCGGACTCACCCTGTAGCTCGCGGTCCCGCACGGCGTTGGCGTCTGCGCCGCCTGCTCGATCAGCTCCGCCGTCAGCTTCACCATCCTGCCGCCTCCCTGCTCCCGCCCCGCGGCGCCCGGGGCTCCCGCCAGACAGTCCTCCCGGCGTGGCTCAGGCCAGTCACCAGACACACTTCCCTTTGTGACCCGCGCTGGCCGGCGAACGACCACTACACGGCGTGCCCGCGCGCCGCAGACGACCACTTCCGGGCGACCGGAACTCCTTCTGACACACTTCCGGACTAGCCCCGGCCCACCTGTAGACTCACCTCCCGGCATGCCCCGCGTAGACGACAGACGCACCTTCCGGCATGCCCCGGGTCGACGCCGACACACTTCCCGGCGTGCCCCGCGACTGACGCCAGACGCACTTCCCGGCATGCCCCGCGTATACGCCAGACACACCTCCCGGCATGCACCGGGTCGACGTCGACACACTTCCCGGCGTGCCCCGCGACTGACGCAAGACGCACTTCCCGGCATGCCCGGCGTATACGCCAGACACACCTCCCGGCATGCACCGGGTCGACGTCGACACACTTCCCGGCGTGCCCCGCGACTGACGCAAGACGCACTTCCCGGCATGCCCTGCTCGCCGCTAGCCTCACTTCCCGCGTGCACCGCGCCGACGTCGACACACTTCCGGTGTGCTCGCGCTCAACACCAAGGTACACATCCCAGCGTGCCTTGCGCCCTCAAACAGGCAGCGTTAATTGATCGGGCCGACATACTATCCACGCTCGCCGCTCGGCGCCCAGGCCGAAACAATCGAAGAGCCAGGCTCCCGATCTCTTGCGGTTCCGAGGTCCTGGGGCCCCCGGGCTACGTCCCCGGTTCTGGTTGCTATTCTGGGGGATCGCTGGAGTCTGGAGGGGCCCTGATTCTAAGCGTTTGTATCCGCTGATTAAGCAAAGTGTGAAGCACGCGAGTCTTTAAAAGGTTCCGGGAAGAGGATTGTCGAGAAATGCAGATTCAATGCACAGGGTGGCTCTCCCGGGAAGGGGGTGCAGCGGGGTCTCTGGCCGCCTGCGAAGGGCCTTCCTGGGACAACGAGCCACATGTGAACCCGTCAAAGGATTGGACCGTAGAGACGCTCAGGGTTAATTTCCTGATTCTGATGGTTGTGCCGGAGAAGGCCCTTGTTTATAGGAAATCGCCTAGGAAGTATTTGGGAGGAAATAAATTTAAAATACTTGGGAGGTGGTAGGGTGTCACATGGGTGATGTCAGATCGCTCATGAAGAGAATTATCTGTAGCAGTAACTTGTCTGTAGTTTGCATTGTGATGACTTAAAAAAAGTTTAAACCTCATGCAATTCCAGAGATGTCCACAAGGCGGCGCCCTCATAATGAGTTTTCTGTAGTTTGCATTGTGATGACTTTAAACAAACCCGCTGCAATTCCAGATATGTCCACAAGGCGGCGCGCTCAGCCCACACAACTGGTTTTGCTTGCCATTCCGCTAGTTGGGGTTTAAAAAGGTTTTGTGGGGGTTTTTTCTTATGTTATTGATCTCAGAGGGGAAGGAAGAGGGTCAGAGTGAAACACCAATTTTGAGAGAGAATCATAGATCAGCAGCCTCATGCACACCCCACACCCGAGATGCAGCCCCCAACCGGGGCATGTGCTTGACTGGGATTCCAACCGCGGGACCTCCTGGTTCATAGGTCGACACTCAACCACTGAGCCACACTGGCCGGAGGGTATTCTGTTGTTTTAATGGTCTCCTCTGCAATTAAAGCTCAAAAGAACAGAGACAAAAAGGACGTTTTCCAGGCACTCGAGACTCTGGGACGGCCTCTGCTCTCGAACCCTCACCCTCAGCCTGAGAACCTGCAGCCACGGGCAGGCTGCCCCCAGGACAGGGTCCCCCAAGGCACTAATTTCTCTGCCTCCTGAGGTGCCTCCTCTAGGCTTCCTGCTGCTGCCCCACTGACCTGACAGGCCATCCCCAACCGGAGCCTTGCAAGTTGGACTCAGCTGGCACTGTTTTGTTCCTTTTAAAAAAAAATATATTTTTTTTATTGATTTCAGAGAGGAAGGGAGAGGGATAAACATCCATGATGAGAATCACTGATCAGCTGCCTCCTGTACCTCCAACCCGGAATCCAACTAGGAATCGGACCCTTGACCTCCCGGTTCATAGGTCAAAGCTCAACCACTGAGCCACACCGGCCAGGCAGCACCCACGTGTAATCGCTGTGCCCAGGAAAGAAACAGACGCCTTCACTGTGGGCTGTTAACTGTTATTAACTTTGGGTTAGCGCTGCATTTGCTCTGAGGGCGTCTTTCTCGGTGTCATGGGTTCGATCCACCCCTGCGGGGGGCCCCCCACTGCCATACTCGGGAACCGATCTCTTGCGGTTTGGAGGTCCTGGGGCGCCCGGGCTACGTTCCCGATTCTGGTTGCGTACTTGGGGGGGTCTCTGGGGTCTGGAGGGGCCCTGATTCTAGAAATCGCCTAAGTATTTGCGAGAAAAAATATTAAAATGTTTGGGCGGTGGTAGGGTGTCACATGGGTGATGTCAGATCGCTCATGAAGACAATTCTCTGTACCAGTAACTTGTCTGTAGTTTGCATTGTGATGACTTAAAAAAAGTTTAAACAAACCTCATGCAATTCCAGAGATGTCCACAAGGCGGCGCCCTCACACCACAAAACTGGTTTTATCAGGTGTACCGGTTAATAATGCGGATTTTTTTCACTCGTTACTAGTAATGAATTAAAACTTCCCGCAAATGCTCTTTTTGGCACGAAATTCGACATTTTTAGGCCTAAAAATATCTACGATGCTAACACCTTCAGCAAATTGGACATAGGAAGTTTTGAAGCTTGTCAATACAACAAATTAGCACACATGTCAAATTGCATATATACCAACACATGTGCACTGATACTTGTCATTCGCTTGCTGGGTTTTAAAAAAGGTTTTGTAGTTTTGTTTTTTAAAATATGTTATTGACCTCAGAGGGGGAGGGAGAGGGGCAGAGAGAGAAACATCAGTGATGAGAGTCATGGATGGGCTGCCTCCTGCACCCCCACACCCAAGGCCTGTGCCCTGACTGGGAATGGAACCCCG
>NW_005873055.1:24540-25655 GCF_000147115.1 Myotis lucifugus | reverse complement strand
CGGGCTCGGTTCCCAGTGTGGGCCGTTCAGGAGGCAGCCCATCCATGATTCTCCTATCGGTGATGTTCCTTTTTCTTCCTTCCGTTCCCTCTGTTATCAATTACCATTAATAAAGACCGCCGGCGGCACGGTCCTTCCGCAGGCGCGGTGGGGCAGGCCGGCATGGCCTCGGGGTAGTAACGCCCTCGCAGGCGGGCACACACTTCCAGTCCTGGAAATGGAGGTTGGGGGCGCAGTGGATGCATTCCTTCCTGCTGGGGCCCGGCGGGGGGAGGGAGGGGGGAGAAGGAGCCGACATCAGGGACAGCCCCCCACCTCCCGCCCGGCCGGCTGCCGCCTGAGAGCCGGGGTCCTGGCCCAGCCAGGTTCCCGGGTGCCCACCCTGTGCCCGCGCCGGGCCCTCCCCATCCTCACCCTCTAGGGGGCAGCACACACCCATTTCACAGATGGACACATGGAGGCCTGAGCCAAGCTCAGCACAGCTCCCCACAGCGGGGGGGGGGGCCCCCAAAAAAAAGAAAAAGAGAAAAAAAATAAAAAAGAAACAAAAAAAGGAACAAAAGAACAAACAAAAAATATATATATTTAAAAAAAGAAAAAGGAAATAAAAAACGAACAAAAGTTCATGGGCCCTGGTTCCAAATGCTTCCTTTCCCAGCAGGCCCTGCTCCTGCGAGAGAGCCGCCCCTGTCTGGCTCCGCCCACGTGACATGGGGCTGGACCCCAATCGAACCCTGACCTCCTGGTTCGTAGGGCGACGCGCTAACCAGCGAGCCACCCCGGCCGGGTCCCACAACCTTTGCATTTTCCCCAATTCACACTTCACGCCTATAAACTGTAGCCCCCCCCCCCCCCATCTTGGTATTTGATGCCACAAACCTCACAGCCGCCCGGGAGGTCCAGGGGCTTCCTCAGGTCCCAGAGGGGAGCCGCCCACCCACCGGGGAACCGGGGTCCCAGGACTGGGGGCCCCACGACCCCGGCGCCCGGCCGGCCAGGCACTCACCCACGCAGGTCTTGCAGGTGGGGTGGCACTGCCCGCAGCGGACCAGCTCCGAGTCGAAGTAGGTGCCCGGCTCGCAGTCGGGAATGCAGCTGCTCCGGGCGAGGCTGTC
>NW_005873055.1:19024-23267 GCF_000147115.1 Myotis lucifugus | reverse complement strand
GCGTCCCCGAGTAGCCCAGGGGGCACTCGCTCACGCACTTCCTGCCGGAGCCAGAGCAGAGGGCACCTCCTCCCTCAGCCACGCCCGCGCTCTCCACCGCAGCCCACGTCCCACGGCCACGGCCCGGCCCGGGAAGGGCCCGAGCGGCAGGGACCTCAGCTGCCCCCCCAAACCCCCAGCCCCCCAGGAAACAAAGGCCCCGGGGGGAAGGTTAAACCGTTCATGCCCGTTGTCCTTTTTATTCTTCTAAATAATAGATTTTTATTGATTTCAGAGAGGAAGGGAGAGGGAGAGAGAGAGAGAAACCTCCATGAGGAGAGAGAATCATGGATCGGCTGCCTCCTGCACGCCCCCTACTGGGTGGGGATGGAGCCTGCAACCCGGGCATGTGCCCTGAGCGGGAATCGAACCGGGACCTCCCGGTTCATAGGTCGATGCTCAACCACTGAGCCACACTGTCCAGGCATCACCAGGATTCTTTCTAAACTGGTGGCCTGGTGCACAAAATTCGTGCACTCAGAGGAGGGGGTGTCCTCCAGCCTGGCCTGTGCCCTGTCACAGTGGGGGAGCCCCTCGATCCATCGCCCCAAAGAGGTAGGGCGGAGGCCTGTGGACCCCCAGCACAGGTGCGTGGAGAAGCCGCCGTGCGCCGCCCCCGTCCCAGATGCTGGAAGTCCCCGCCCACCTGCGCCTGCAGCACACGCAGCCTGCTGATTGGTCGTTATGCGTGAGGGCGTCCCGACCAATTTGCATATTACCCTATTATTAGTATAGATTTTTTTTTTCCTTATACATTTTCTTTTTCACTCGAATTTTAAAGTAGGGTGCCGGTGTGTGTGTGTGTGTGGAGGGGCTGAGAACACAGCTCAAAACAGACCCCCTTTGCCCTGACCGGTGTGCTCAGTGGTTAGAGCGTCGGTCCAAGCACCGAAGGGCCTCAGGTTTGATTCCCGGTCCCGGTCGGGGCGCATTTGGGAGGCAACCAATCGATGTGTCTCTCTCTCCCCCTTTCCCTCCCACTCGCTCTAAAAATCAATGGAAAAATACCCTCAGGGGAGGATGAACAGAACACAGCAAAGCCCGTTCCCGGGGGTGGGGCGTGGGTTCCCCACGCGGATGGGCCCCCGCCCTTACCTGCCGGTCTTGGCGTTGCCCAGGCTGAAGTGCACGCAGCTGAGGCACTGATCGGCCCTGGGGCCGTCGCAGCCCTTGTCCCCACACTCCGGGTGGCACAGGCCTGCAAGAGACACGCCTGCCTTTCACCCACGCACCCCCGGCCCCGTCCGCGCCGTCCCCCAGGAGCGCGGTGGGCCTGCGGGGCTGGCTGTGAGGGGCAGAAAGAGAACGTTGGGGACCAGCTGTAACTGTAAGGAACGTGAATCCCGCTCTGTGACCGTGGCTGTGCTGTTCTGATTAAAAAGGCACCTTCTGACCTGGCTGGGAGCTGCACGCGGCCCTGGGAGCTCCCCTGGAAACGCAGCCCGTCCTCCCCACTGGGAGCTGCCTGTGATCATGGAAGGATGAACAGCTTTACTGCAGAAACCAGAGCGCCAGCCCTCTGAGGACCCCCAGCCTTTGCACACCCACAGGCCTTTGCACACCCACAGGCCTTTGAGGACCCCCAGCCTTTGCACACCCACAGCCCTTTGAGGACCCCCAGCCTTTGCACACCCACAGGCCTTTGAAGACCCCCAGCCCTTGCACACCCACAGGCCTTTGAGGACCCCCAGCCTTTGCACACCCACAGCCCTTTGAGGACCCCCAGCCTTTGCACACCCACAGGCCTTTGAAGACCCCCAGCCTTTGCACACCCACAGGCCTTTGCGGACCCCCAGCCTTTGCACACCCACAGGTCTTTGAGGACCCCCAGCCTTTGCACACCCACAGGCCTTTGCAGACCCCCAGCCTTTGCACACCCACAGGCCTTTGAAGACCCCCAGCCCTTGCACACCCACAGGCCTTTGAGGACCCCCAGCCCTTGCACACCCACAGGCCTTTGAGGACCCCCAGCCTTTGCACACCCACAGGCCTTTGCAGAGCCCCAGCCTTTGCATACCCACAGGCCTTTGCAGACCCCCAGCCCTTGCACACCCACAGGCCTTTGCAAATCTCCAGCCCGCTCACCTGTAAGCTGCCCATTTGGCTTCACCCTTTGGCCGACTTCCCATGTAATCTCTGTCCTTCCACCCACGATCAGCAGCTGGCTTATGGGGGGAGGGGGGGCTGAGCAGATGTTTGTGGGTGCCCTGCGGCTCCCCCACGCTGCTGGCAGGATCGGAATCAACGCTCACGTAGGATTCCACCCTGTCTCTGCTGAACGGGCTCAGGGAGTGACCGGCAGCCCGGACCCTGTGGTTGTCCGGCTACAAGCGGATCCACCTCACCCTCCCTCAGGCTGGCGGGGGCATGTCCCCACGTGGCCTCTCCCCGGGACCTCGGGCCGCAGCGTGCCCACGCCCACCCTGAGCTGTGCCTCCTGCTCTCGAAGAGGCCGGGGTTTCCCCGTCTGCCCAGGGAGGGCCCGGGCCGTTCTGAGGGCGTTGGCGTCTTCAGGAAGAAAAGGGAAACACGCCTGTGTCAGGTCTGGTTCTGGGAGGCGGTGGGAGCCCGGCCGGCAGCACAGGGACGGAGGGAGGACAAAGGGCCATTCTCCCCGCACAATGGGGCTTTGCTGGCGCACAAAGCCCGCCCCTCCCCTCCCCACGGGGCCTCGGACCGACCGACGCGCAGCTTCATTCTGCTTCCCTCCCCAGGGCTGGATGTTGTTGGCGTTTCCAACGTGTGCACTGGGGGTCCCCTTTTTTAGGGGGCGAACCCCTGTCTAAGGGGTGTTTGTCCCCGGGGATGCTCACAGCACAGGACACAGCCACCCCTCCCCGACCTGCCTCCCTCCCTCCACCCCCACTGACCCTCCCCTAACACCAGGCTATTAGCGATTCGAGGTCCATGCCCATCCGACCTGACTCCTGTCCACTCCAGTCCAGCCCATTCCCGGGGAAATCCTCCGAAACCCAGCTCCTCGCACTGTTTTGGCTGAAAACACACTGAACTTGGCCACCCGGCTGCCCCTTCCCAGCCCGCGGCCCGGACGTGGCCCTGGGGACACCCGGCCTCGCTCGGCGGTGACTTCCCCGGAGCCCAGGACGTCACCAGGCCGGTCTTGCTCGATGAAGTTAACCATGTCCTCAATCATGCGGATGTCCCCCGCCTCCTCCTCCCCCTCTTTTATTTTTTAAAAATATATTGTTAGTGATTTTCAGAGAGGAAGGGAGAGGGAGAGAGAAACATCCGTGATGAGAGAGAATCATGGATTGGCTGCCTCCTGCACGCCCCACACTGGGGATCGAGCCCGAAACCCGGGCCTGTGCCCTGATCGGGAATTGAACCGTGACCTCCTGGTTCATAGGTCGACGCTCAACCACTGAGCCACACCGGCCGGGCCTCTCTCCCTCTTCCTCCTCCAAGCCCCTCCCCTTTGCCCCCCATACCATGAAACCCTCCCTGGCTCTTGTCGCTGCTACGGGTCCACCTGTCCCCCTGGCCCGAGAACTCGGGGCCTTCTGAGCCTCCGAGACACACCCTCACCCCACAGACCCCCACCCCCACCCCCCACCCCCGTTCTGTCCATCTAGACTCGGGCTGCGGACCAGTCTTATATGGGGAGATTCCCGGGCGGTAGAAGGTTAGAGTTGGGAAAACAAAGCGTTCATTTATGAATTATGACTGAATCTGATTTATAAATCACAGGGGGAAACAGCCCATCAGCCCATCCATCATTCATCGGTCCGTGTTAAAGGAAATTTAAAGGGAATCGCCCATCATTTATGCTCGCGATGCACTGGGGGTGGGGAGGCTCCATGGTGTCACCGCCCGGCCCCCCGACCCCCGAAGCGATGACATCACTCCGAGCATCAAGAGTGTCGGGGAGCACCCTCCGTGCCTGGCAGCTGGAGGAGTGAGCGCAGGAAACTATGCCCAACCAGAAACCCGGTTTCTCGCCAATCGCTGTGGGGTGGTTCGGGGGGAAAGGAACCGCTTGCTGCGTAGCCTGCTGATCAGAGGGGGAGGGTCTGAGGCCCTCGCCCTGCGGCTGGGGAGCCGGCTGAGCCGGAGGGGCCGCCTGGCAACGAATGACATAGCGGTGCCTGGCCGGCGTGGCTCCGTGGCTGAGCGTCAACCTGTGAACCAGGAGGTCACGGCTCGATTCCCGCTCAGGGCACAGGCCCGGGTTGCGGGCTCAGTC
>NW_005873055.1:16332-18924 GCF_000147115.1 Myotis lucifugus | reverse complement strand
TCTTCATCGTTTCTCTTTTTCTCTCTTCTCTTCTCTTTCGTCTGTCTCTACCAAATTCTATTTACTGTCTTCGGCAAGCATCCCTCCAATGACGTCATTCGTAATGTCTGGGGCGCCGCCCATCCGTTTTCTTGGCTTGGACTCCAGTTTCGGTTCTTTCGGCAGGTCGCTGAGTGCCGTTCTCCTCCTCCTCCCTCCCTGCCCCCCCTCTGGCCCGCCCCCGCCTGGGGCCCCCGAGGACCCGGGTCCTGGCCACGTTCTGGCCACGGGGTCGGAGGGTGGGTGGGTTTGAGACGGTTGGGCCGTGAGATGGGTGCCCGGGCGGAGGCCCCTGCACCACGGGGCGGGTCCGGTTCTGGTTGGGCATAGCGAGGACCCTTGATTCCCCGGCCTGGGGCGAGGGGACATACTTACGAGCTGGACGCATACTTACTGGTCTGAGAAACGCTAGGAGGGCCCTGGGAGGACCGAGCTGTGTGAGTGCAAATCAGCAGCGTTACTGCGGCTCCCGGACGCGGAACAGCCCCCGTCCTGACCCCCCTGTCAGCCGGGAGGAGCCCCACGATTTTTTTAAAAAATATATTTTTAAAATTGATTTCAGAGAGGAAGGGAGAGGGAGAGAGAAACATCAATGATGAGAGAGAACCATGGATCGGCCGCCTCCTGCACGCCCTCTACAGGGGATCGAGCCTGCAACCCGGGCATGTACCCCTGACCGGGAATCGAACCCTGACCTCCTGGTTCATGAGTTGATGCTCAACCACTGAGCCACACCGGCCGGGCCAGCCCCACGATTTCTGAGTGGAAAACCAGCCCCATCCGGTGTGGCTCAGTGGACAGAGCAGCGGCCTGCGGACCAAAGGGTCCCGGGTTCGATTCCGGTCAAGGGCACGTACCTCGGTTGCAGGCTCCTCCCCGGCCCGGGCCCTGGTCGGGGCGCGTGCAGGAGGCAACCCCTGGATGTGTCTCTCTCACGTCGATGTTTCTCTCTCACTCTCCCTAAAAGTCAATGGGAAGATATCCTCAGGGGAGGATTCACAAAACCGAGAAAAACCAGGGGAAAGCCAGTCCTCGCAAGAGGCAGGCCGTGTCCTGGATTCAGGCGCGTTACCTGTGTAGTCCTCCTCCTCCTCCGGGCCCTCGGCCGGGGCGGGCGGCCGGGCGGCCTTGGGCGGCTCCAGCGCGGGCGTGGACAGCTCCAGCATGCGGGCGCGGGCCTGGTGCGAGCTGAAGGTGTGGTAGGGGTGCTCGGCCGTGCCGTACAGGACGAGGCTCCACTCCTTCAGTTTCCCTGCAAGGCACCCAGCCCCCGCGTCAGGAGCCCTCCCACAGCACCCTCTCCCGCTGGGCCGGCCGTGGAGGGCATAGGTCTGTGAGTTCTGAAAAAAACCCACCTCCTGAGCTAATACTTCTTAGGATACAGCCTCCCAAAGGGTGGTTTTAAAGGTATGTTTATTACTGATTTCAGAGACGATGGGAGAGGGAGAGAGAGGGACAGAGAGAAACATCCGTGAGGAGAGAGAACCATGGACCGGCTGCCTCCTGCACGCCCGCTACTGGGCATCGAGCCCGCAACCCGGGCGTGTGCCCTGAGCGGGACTCGAACCCGGGACCTCCTGGTTCCTTGGTTGACGCTCAACCACTGAGCCACACCCGCCGGGCTGTGCCTTCCATTTGTGAGAGAGGAAGGGAGAGGGAGAGAAAGGCCCAGAAAAAAAATCAAGGAATCTGTTTCAGGCTTACGCCCCGGCGGGCGCTCCTCCCCGCCGAGGTGCCGTGAACCCGAGTTAGCGAGTTTACCGCCGAGGATCAGGCGGAAGGGATAAAAATGGCTCCTCTCTCATCATGGATGTTTCTATTTCTCTCTCTCTCCCTCTCCCTTCCTCTCTGAAATCAGTAAAAACATATATTTATCTTTTTTAAACTTTTTAAATGGACGTATTTATTCTTTTAACCCTCACCTGAGGATATTTTTTCATTGATCTTTTAGGGAGAGTGGAAGCAAGAGGGAAAGACAGAGAGAAACATGGATCTGAGAGAGACACATCGATGGGCTGCCTCCTGCTTGCACCGTGACCGGGGCCCGGGCCGGGGAGGAGCCTGCAACCGAGGTCCGTGCCCTGGACTGGAATCGAACCCGGGACCCTTCCTTCCGCAGGCCGACGCTCTATCCACTGAGCCACACCGGCCAGGGCAATAAAAAAATATTTTGACAAAATGATGCAAATTGTAAAGTGTGTGTCATGTGCATTTTTACCTTCATTTAAAAAAAAATGGAAAGGGCTAGAGACCCCGGAGGGAAAGCCAAGCGCGAGCGCGACGGGGCGGCCGCACGGGGAGAGGAACGCCGCGCCTCTGACCTTGCCTCCCCGGGTTGCGGACCTGCGACGGCATGTCCTGGATCTCCAGCGTCCACTCCCCCTCGGCCTTCTCTCCCCAGCTGTGCACCGTCATGAACTCCCAGTTGGAAAACCCTTCGTTGGAGTGGTCCAGCAGCCTGCGAGGGGAGACGGCGGTCAGGACACGGGGGGCCGGGGAAGACCCTGACTGCTTTCCCACCCTTGTTTTTATTTTTATTTTTAAAATATTTTT
>NW_005873055.1:0-14641 GCF_000147115.1 Myotis lucifugus | reverse complement strand
GGGGGGGAAGCTCCAGGTCACCCACGAGGACGGTGGGTGCCAGGTGTGGCCTCTGGGGTTCCGCCCACTGTGGGGGGAGCAGCTTCACCCTCCCGTACGGGACACTCTCAGATGTTCCTGCCGGAGTGAGACCTCCGGCCCAGAAGACGGTTGTCCTTCTGGGATTTGCTTAGAGAGGTTGAAGGAACGGCTTCTCGCCCCGGCCGGGGTGGCTCAGTCGGCTGGAGCATCGTCCTGGGCACCCAAGGGTCATGGGTTCGATTCCCGGTCAGGGCACATGCCCGGGTTTCAGGTTTGATCCCCAGTTGGGAGGCAACCGATCCATGTTTCTCTCTCTCTCTCTCCCTCTCCCTTCTTCTCTCTCTAAAATCAATGGAAATGTAGGTAAGAATTTAAAAAAAAGAATGGAGCCTGGCCAGTGTGGCTCAGTGGTTGAGCATCCACCTATGAACCAGGAGGTCACGGTTTGATTCCCGGTCAGGGCACAGGCCCAGGTTGCGGGCTCCATCCCCAGTGTGGGGCGTGCAGGAGGCGGCCGATCCATGATTCCCTCTCCTCATGGATGTTTCTCTCTCTCCCCCCTCCCTTCCTCTCTGAAATCAATACCAATATATTTAAAAATAGATTAAGAAAGAAGGGTCCTCTGGCTGCCCAGCCGCCCGTGGACACACCCCCAAGGCTGGGCGGGCGCCGGGCCTGTTGTGGGGAACACTGTTCCCGTGATGCCGGACCTTCCTCTCGGGGGGAGGGAGGCGTGAAGCCAAGGGCGAGTGTCTCCCAGGAATTACATCGCTCGGCTCCGCGGGGCCTGAGTCATAAGAAACCCTCGAACACGGTCACAAACAGCGACGTCATCCCCCCGAGACGGTAAACACGCGAACACATGACGTGTGTGCCTCACGCGTGGGCTGGGGCGGCTGGCGGCTGGCGTGGGCTGCTCCCAAAGTTCACCGTGCGCCGTGGCGGACGCAGGGCACGGGAGAACGCTCTGGAGGGTCCTGGAAGGTTCCATCCGGCCCTGCAGGGGCCTCGGGGGTAGGTCCCCCGGTAAAGACCTCCCCCCACCACCCTGTACTAAGAAGGCAGCGTGGCTGTGCTGTGGGAGGGGCTCTGTGCAGTCTCACCCACGGGTGTCGTCTCAGAAACACCCTAAACTTTCAAACTCCGAGCACATCTCTGGGTCCAGAGCAAGATCAAGGCCAGGGTGGCTCAGTGGTTGAGCGTCGACTTATGAACCAGGAGGCCACGGTTCGATTCCCGGTCAGGGCACAGGCCCGGGTTGCGGGCTCGATCCCCAGGAGGGGGCGTGCAGGAGGCAGCCGATCCATGATTCTCTCTCATCACTGATGTTTCTATCTCTCTCGCCCTCTCCCTTCCTCTCTGAAATCAATAAAAATATGCATTTTTTTTTAAAAGGGTCCTAGCCAGTTTGGCCGAGTGGATAGAGCATGGGCCCTTGGACTGAAGGGTCCCAGGTTCAATTCCGGTCAAGGGCACGTACCTCGGTGGCAGGTTCGATCCCCAGCCCTGGTTGGGGCGCTTGGGGGGGAGGCAACCAATCGATGTGTGTGTCTCTCTCTCATCGATGTTTCTCTCTCTTTCTCTCTCTCCCTCTCCCCCCTCCCTCCCACTCTCTCTAAAAGTCAATGGGAAAAATATCAAAACAAACAAAAAGAAACCGTTCCTTCCCCAGCTTCACCGTCCAGGAGCGAAAGCGCTCAGCCCGCGTCCTGTGAGTGCACACCTGCCTGGGAGCACCTTGCAGCCGAGTCAGGGCCAGGGTCAGGGTCAGGGTCAGGGCCAGGCCCAGGCGCCAGGGGACCCCCCCCCCCCCCCCCGCGGGGCCGGGCCTCACCTGGGCCTCTTGTCGGTGAAGGCGACGCAGGTGTGTTGCGAGGGCACCGCCGTCCACTTCTTCGCCTCCAGGACCAGGGCTTCCGCGTCCACCAGGCCGAACCCGTACAGATGGCTGACTGGAGAGACAGCCCTTCAGACCTGGCGCCCCTCCCCTCCGCCCCCGACTCCCGCCTACGGAGGGCGCCCGGCCCGTGACCCCCACGGCTCCGGGACGGACCACCTGGGCTGCTCAGGGCTGGAAGGTTCCAACCGTCCCATTGCTCCCAGGATCCTTTAACTGTTCAGTCTAAAAACTCTACTCCTGCCCGGGCCGGTGTGGCTCAATGGAAAGAGCGTCGGCCTGCGGATGGACGGAAGGGTCCCGGGTTCGATCCCTGGTCAAGGGCATGTACCTGGGCTGCAGGCTGGATCCCCACCCAGCCCTGGTCCCGGCGTGTGCGGGAGGCAACCCATCGATGTGTCTCTCTCACATCGATGTTTCTCTCTCCCTTCCACTTTCTCTAAAAACCAATGGGAAAATACCCTCACGTGAGTTTTAACAACAACAACAAATAAAAATAATAAAAACTCTACTCCTTGCCTGGCCTGGGTGGCTCAGTGGTTGAGCGTCGACCTAGGAACCAGGAGGTCAGCGGTTGGTTCGATTCCCGGCCAGGGCACATGCCCGGGTTGTGGGCTCCATCCCCAGTGTGGGGCGTGCAGGGGGCAGCCGATCCATGATTCTCTCTCATCACTGATGTTTCCATTTCCATCTCCCTCTCCCTTCCTCTCTGAAATCAGTAACATCTATTTTTTTAAATATATTTTATTGATTTTTTACAGAGAGGAAGGGAGAGGGACAGAGAATTAGAAACATCGATGAGAGAGAAACATCAATCAGCTGCCTCCTGCACACCCCCCACTGGGGAGGTGCCCACAACCCAGGTACATGCCCTTGACCGGAATCGAACCCAGGACCCCTCGGTCCGCAGGCCGACGCTCTATCCACTGAGCCAAACCGGTTAGGCAGTAACATCTATTTTTTAAAAAACAAAATAAAGTAAAACCAGAGGAAGAAGCAATTGGAGGCCCCTGGGTTGAGCCCTCGCTTCTTCCCTTTTGCCCTTTAGCTGCCCGGCCGAATGCCAGGCGCCGGGGGACAGTGGCACAGGCCATGGGCACTGGTGAACTGACCCCGCCCGATGTTGAACTTGGCCCGTGCGAGACGGTTCCAAAGTTTCATTTAAGAGGCCCGGGGGCGGCACCAGATACGATCTATTCTCCTCGTGAACGAGGCCAACGCCGAAATGTGGGTCAGCTCTCGTTACGGCCCGGCCTGCCACCCACATTCCTGCAGGACGAAGACACGCTGGCCCCGGTCAATGGCCTCCTTATAAGAAGAGGAACGGCCCTGACCGGTGTGGCTCAGTGGATAGAGCGCCGGCCTGCGGACTCACGGGTCCCAGGGTCGATTCCGGTCAAGGGCACAGGCCAGGGTGACGGGCGCAATCCCCAGTAGCCAGAGCGGTGATTCTCTCTCATCATTGATGTTTCTCTCTCTCTCCTTCTCCCTTCCTCTCTGCCATCAATAAAAATATATCTTTTAAAAAAGCCACTAAGTCTGGGGCTCCCTGAATCTAGTGACCGGAGGTATTTTCTCACTGAGGTTCCAGGATACTTTATCGCTGGACACAGACTTTTCATCCTTGTGACACACATTCCGTGTTCTCCGGGGATCATCGAGAACTCATGGCTCCCCCGAGACAGATTGCAGCCCCCCCCAGGGCCACCAGCACGGGGTGCCTGGCCCCGCCCCGCCCCGCCCACCGGCCCACACCTTTGTGGCCGGCCCCGTTGACCTTCCAGTCGTTCGCCTTCAGGTGGGCTGGCCGGGAAGTCTTCACCAGCAGGTGCTGCACGTCGCGCCAGGTGAGCTGGCTGCTGCAAGGACAGAGGGACACAGGCTGCAGGCACAGGTCACACGGACGGACGGACGGACGGACGGACGCAGCACAGGGGAGGGGGGCCAGCCCCCAGCCTGCACTCGAGGAAGCTGCGGAGGCTCTGAGCCCGGGCAGAGGGTGCATTCACACCCTCTTTTAAAATAAAAAAAATACATTTTTATTGATTTCAGTGAGGAAGGGAGAGGGGGAGAGAGAGACAGAAACATCCATGATGAGAGAGAATCATGGATCGGCTGCCTCCTGCACGACCCACACTGGGGATCCAGCCCACAACCAGGGCATGTGCCCTGACCAGGAATCGAACCCTGACCTTCTGGTCCATAGGTCGATGCTCAACCACTGAACCACGCCGGCCGGGCATCAAATACCGTCTATGTGATCTCAGGGCTTATTCCCTGGAAACCATTCTTTACAAAGAGGGTGTGAACTGCCCAGCCTGTGTGGCTCAGTGGTTAAGCGGCCAGGGCACAAGCCCAGGTTGCATTGTGGCTTGATCCCCAGTAGGGGGCGTGCAGGAGGCAGCCAATCCATGATTCTCTCTCTCATTGATGTTTCTCTCTCTCTCTCTCCCTTCATCTCTGAAATCAACAAAAATATATTAAAAAAAAACTTACCTTCTTTGATGACTCATTTTTTAAAAATTCTGGAGATGGACGGTGGTGTGGGTGACGATGTAGTGAACTGTGTACTTAAAAACGGTTCACATGGTCCGTTCTGTGTTGTGGGTTATTTTACTACAACAAAAACTTGAAAAAGACAAAGAAGGGCAAGCGAGTGGGAACTTACTTTGCTTCCAACGCCAGGGCGATAATCCCCGCCACCATGGGGGCCGAGACCGAGGTGCCCGTGTGCCCGTCCGTGCAGCGCTGGCGCAGGTCCGTGGTGACCTGGCGGGAGGGGGGCAAGAGGGGGGGTCAGCTCCCAGGGGAACTCCGGGGCCGGGACCCTCAAGATGCTGGTCCTGCCCGGCCTGCGTGGCTCGGTGGTTGAGCGTTGACCTATGAACCAAGCGGTCACGGTTTGATTCCCAGTCAAGGGCACAGGCCCGGGGTGCAGGCTCCATCCCAAGTAGGGGGCGTGCAGGAGGCAGCCGATCCATGGTTCTCTGTCATCGTTGATGTTTCTCTCTCCCTCTCTCTCCCTTCCTCTCTGAAGTCAATAAAAATATATTAAAAAAAACACACAAAAAGATGCCGGCCCTGGGCAGGTGTGGTCCTGGGGCCCAGGGATGGAGAAGGCGCTACTTGGACACATTCTTTAAAATCGATTTTTTACTGATTTCAAAGAGGAAGGGAAAGGAAGAGAGAGGGAGAGAAAGAGAGAGAGAGAAACATCAATGATAAAAGAGAATCATGGAGCCCTGACTGGTTTGGCTCAGTGGATGGAGTGTTGGCCTGCGGACTGAGGGGTCCCGGGTTCGATTCCGGCCAAGGGCATGTACCTTGGTTGCGGGCACGTCCCCAGTGGGGGGTGTGCAAGAGGCAGCTGATCGGTGTTTCTCTCTCCTTGATGTTTCTGGCTCTCTATCCCTCCCTCTTCCTGTCTGTGAAATATCAATAAAATATATTAAAAAAAAAAAAGAAAAAAGAAAAAAAAAGAGAATCATGGATCGGCTGCCTCCTGCACGCCCCCTACTGGGGATGGAGCCTGCAACCCGGGCATGTGCCCCGACTGGGAATCGAACCCGTGACCTCCTGGTTCATAGGTCGATGCTCAACCCCCGAGCCACGCCAACTGGGCTGGACATGTTCCGGGCGACCAAGCTTTCTTTCGTGCCTGGAACTCGGTGCTAGAGGGCTTCGCTCTCATAGCTAACAAATGGACCTGCGACAGGAACAAACAAGCCCACCACGGGGTGAGGATGGGAGGCAGGGCAGCGGGAAGACGATGTTTGTGCTGAGACACGAAGAGGAGCCCCCCTGGCCCGGCCGGTGTGGCTCAGTGGTTGAGCATCCACCTATGAACCAGAAGGTCAGGCACCAAGTGTCCAACGACACAGCCCCGCCCTGCTCCCCGCCAGCCGGCAGCTCCCCGCTGCCCCCCCTCAATCAGGCTCCGGACGGGCGTCTGTTTAACGAGACCCCAGCCAGTCCCCGTGCAGCTGGGCTGGGCTCCTACGTGAACAGGACGCCATTCAGGACCCGGCGGCCCGTCCCGGGGGCCCGTGCTCCAGTGGGAAAGAAAAATAACTTAAATTAATACCTTCGTGAGCCGGCCTGGCCGCTGCCAAGCTGGCGGCCGCCCTGGGGACCGGCCTTGCCGTCCGTGCAGGGAGCGAAGGGGGGGAAAGAGGGGGCCTGCGTGCTCCCCCCGAAAAGTGTAAAAATAACCCCGCACGTCGTTTGTAAAGACGTGGCTGAGCAGCAGGAGGAACGAGAAGATTAAAAAAAAAACCAAAAACGGCATTGCCCGGCCGGCGTGGCTCAGTGGCTGAGCATCGGCCCATGACCCAGGAGGTCAGGGTTCGATTCCCGGTCAAGGGCACACGCCCGGGTTGCAGGCTCGATCCCCAGTAAGGGGCGTGCAGGAGGCAGCCGATCCATGATTCTCTCTCGTCGCTGATGTTTCTCTCTCTCTCCCTCTCCTTCCCTCTCTCTGAAATCAATAAACATTATATATATATATTTTAAATTAAGCCATGTCTGGCCGGCTACATGATCTTGTTTTTCAAATGTCTGAAACCCAACGTAACGGCTGTGCACTGGAATTCTGCATTCGTCTCAACTGAACACCCATCCCTCCTGATTTGTCTAATTATCATTATTTTTTATACTCACTCGAAGATGCTTTTCCCACTGATTTTTAGAGAGTGGAAGGGAAAGGGAGAGGGGGAGGGAGAGAAACATGGATGTGAGAGAGACACATCGATGGGTTGCCCCCCACATGGACCTCGACCGGGGCAGGGGATCGAGCCTGCAACCAGGGCATGTGCCCTTGGCCGGAATCGAACCCGGGACCCTTCAGTCCGTGAGTTGATGCTCTAGCCACTGAGCCAAACCGGCTAGGGCTCCTCTTTCTTTTTAAAGTCAGAACGCGCCGAAACCGGTTTGGCTCAGTGGGTAGAGCGTCGGCCTGTGGACTGAAAGGTCCCAGGTTCGATTCCGGTCAAGGGCATGTACCTGGGTTGCGGGCACATCCCCAGTAGGAGATGTGCAGGAGGCAGCTGATCGATGGTTCTCTCTCATCGATGTTTCTAACTCTCTATCTCTAGCCCTTCCTCTCTGTAAAAAATCAATAAAATATATTTTAAAAAAATAAATAAATAAAGTCAGAACGCACGAAGGGAAGGAGCAAATGCAAATCCCGTCTCTCTGACGAACGAACACAAGGACTTTATCAAAGACAAATCACACTTATGTCCGCGTATGTCAGCACAGCGGGCGCACACCGCTCAGCTCAGCTCAGCTCAGCGTCCAGAGAAAGTCCTTTTGTTGGGAAGGGAATGCCCGGGGGGCCAGCGGGATTCCGACCGTCTTTCAGGAGAGAACCGAGTCTCTCTCTCTTCCTCAGCGCTGCACGCTGAGGCTGAGGCTGAGGCTGAGCCGGTCGGGCGGGCTGGCTCCCAAGCCAGGCGACCACAGAATTTGAGAAAGCCATCCGGAGACGCCGTGGTGAGAATGCACCTCATTCTTAAAGGGTATTTTTAGACCTCGAGAGCCGGAGAGGGTTTTAATGGGCATTTTGTGCAAAAATTAGCCAGGCGGGGACTGGGGAAGGTTGCCAAGGGACGGAGGGTGTACAGCTAGTTCGCTGATGGGTGAGGGTGGCACCCTGGGACCCGGCACACAATGGCCTGGACCTGGCTCACCTATTTTTGTTGTTAATCCTCACCCGAGGATATTTTTCCATTGGTTTGTATTTATTTTTTATTTTCTTAAAAGATAGATCTTTAAAAAAAAAATACAAGAAACTATATATATAAAAGCCCAGTGACTGAACAGCAGAATGACCAGAATGACTGGTCGACCAGTCGCTATGATGCACACTGACCACCAGGGGGCAGGCGCTCAACACAGGAGCTGTCCCCTGGTGGTCAGTGGGCTCCCACGGTGGTAGCACAGCTCGCTGACCGGGATGAGTGGAGCTCCCACAGCAGGCCAATCCCTACAGGCCACACCCCCACCAGTGCACGAATCGCTGCCTCTAGCATATATATTTGTATTGATTTCAGAGAGGAAGGGAGAGGGATAGAGCGACAGAAAAATCAAGGATGAGAGAGACTCATGGATTGGCTGCCTCCTGCACACCCCCTACTGGGGATCGAGCCTGCAACCCAGGCATGTGCCCTTGACAGGGAATCGAACCCGGGACCCTTCAGTTTGCAGGCTGATGCTCTATCCACTGAGCCAACCCAGCTAGGGCTCCATTGATATTTAGAGAGAGCAGAAGGGAGGGAGGAAGGGGAGGAAAAAAGAGGAGGAGGAGGAGGAGAAGAAGAAGGAAGAAAGAGAGAGACAGACCGAGAAGAGAAACATGGATGTGAGAGAGACATAATGATTGGTTGCCTCCCACATGCACCCAGACCTGGGCCAGGGATCGAACCTGCAACCCAGGTATGTGCCCTTGACCAGAATCGAACCCGCGACCCTCCAGTCTGCAGACCGACGCTCTATCCACTGAGCCACACCGGCCAGGGCTCATCTTTTTGTTGTGAGCAAAAGGAACTGGTCCCCAGAGGGGCAGGGCTCCCGCCCCGAGCTCCATCTACCCCCCCGCCCCCCGCCGCCCCGGAGCACTCACGATCTTCCGCTCGTAGAAGGCGCCGCTGCTGTAGGTGGTGGCCAGCGTGGACGGGCACTCCTCCAGGTACCAGGGCTTGTAGCCGTTCTCCGTGGTGCTGCTCACGGAGATGGTGTAGATGCTGTTGGTGTAGCCGTCACAGGAGCAGTAGTCCCCCTCTCTCCCGCCGTTCCCCGAGGCCCAGACGAAGATGGAGCCCAAGCCCTGCCGGCCCTGGAGGGGAAGACCAGCCGTCTGTCAGCCCGCAGCCGGAGCCGGGCAGGGCGGGCCTGGCACGGAGGCCTGGGGCCCCGCTTTCCCAAGGTCCCTTCAAAGGGGCCGGGAACGACGTGTTCGGACCATCCGGATGCCACTGGAGACGTGGCTCGATTTTTTTTTTTAATTCTCACCCGAGGCCCAGCCGGCGTGGCTCAGTGGTTGAGCGTGGACCTATGACCCACGAGGTCAGGGCACATGCCCGGGTTGTGGGCTCCATCCCCAGTGTGGGGCGTGCAGGAGGCAGCCGATCCATGCTTCTCTCTCATCACTGATGTTTCTCTCTCTCTCCCCCTTCCTCTCTGAAATCAATAAAAAAATATTTAAAAAAAATTCTCACCCGAGGACATTCTTAGAGAAAGGAGAGAGAGAGAGAGAGAGAGAGAAACAACGTGAGAGAGAAACATCGATCAGTTGCCTTCTGTACATGGCCTACTGGGGATCGAGCCCCAGTAGGGATCGAACTGGCAACCTTTTGTGCACAGGATGATGCTCAACAAACTGAGCCACTTTGGGTGGAATGATTTTTTACAGAGAGGAAGGGAGAGGGATAGAGAGTTAGAAACATCAATGAGAGAGAAACATCGATCAGCTGCCTCCTGCACACTCCCTTATTGGGGATGTGCCCGCAACCAAGGTACATGCCCTTGACCGGAATCGAACCCGGGACCCTTCAGTCCGCAGGCCGACACTCTATCCACAGAGCCAAACCGGTTAGGGCCGTGGTTTGATTTTAACAGAGGGCTCTGTTTTGATTCACAGGGTTGCACTGAGGACAAGACTCAAAAGGACTACTCTGTTCTTTCTTTCTTTTTAAAAAAATATGTTTTTATTGATTTTAGAAAGAGTGATTTTAGAAAGAGAGAAAGGGAGGGAGAGAGAGAGAGAAACAGCTATGCTGAGAGAGAATCATCGATCGGCTGCCTCCTGCACGCCCCCTACTGGGGATGGAGCCCGCAACCCGGGCCTGTGCCCTGACCGGGAATGGAACCGTGACCTCCTGGTTCCTAGGTCGATGCTCAACCACGGAGCCACGCCGGCCGGGCCGGAAGAACACCTGTTGGAGAGCGAGCTACATCTGACCAGAGAGATGCCACCAGGATCCCTGGGTGCGGAGGGTGCCGAGTGCCCGTGGGGCGCTTGTGTCAGCGCGGAAGTGGTCAGGGCGTGGATGCCAGCCAAGGCCAGTGGCTTCCCACGTGCGGAGAGCCCGTGTCTGAGGACGAGCCCATGAAAGCGAGTCTTTGAGGGACGGCGGCAGGTGCAGGTGGCTTCCTGGTCTCCCCCACGCCCACAGGACCCATGATCTGGGACCAAATCCGAGGGTTCATGCCAGCCACAGGCGGCGGCTCAAGAGCAGCTCACCGGAGCCCCGGTCGGTGCAAGGGGGCGGGCCTGCGGGTGGGCACGGCCAGCCCCGTCTCCGCAGGAAACTGGGCCCACGGGGCTGGTAGCTCCGGCGTCCTTGCCAGAGACCCTGCTTTCCAAACACGCGGCAGGAAATTGATACTTAGGCCCGACGACGGGCCAATTTAGAGAGAAAACTGTCAACACCATCCTGCAATCCGGCCGGCCGGCGTGGCTGGGTGGTTGAGTGTCCACGGACGAGCCAGGAGGTCAGGGTTCGATCCCCGTCAGGGCACTTGCCAGGGCTGCGGGCTCCATCCCCAGGAAGGGGGCGTGCAGGAGGCAGCTGATCCATGGTTCTCTCTCATCACGGATGTTTCTCTCTCACTCCCTTCCTCTCCGAAATCAATAAAAACATATTTCAAAAAAAAATTTTGTTTTTAATTAAAAGAAAATAAATTCTCTAAGCTGGCACTGTTTTCCATGAGTTCGCTGGACTTGCCACCCGTGAAATCCTGAGGACGAGCTAAAAGGAGGAGGAAGGTGACTGTCGGAGATTTCACGGGCCCGGGACCATCTGGCACAAAACGGGGTTTTGTTTTCTATTGAGTTGCAAACAACAAAACCCCTCGTACGTCTCCAGGGCTGGGGCTCAGACCTGCAGCCGAGGCCACAGGCCCATGACCGGGCACGGAACCCGGGACCCTTTCGGGGCGCGTGGGCCGACGCTCTAACCACGGAGCCACGACGGCCACGGCCCGAGATCTCAGATGGTCCGACATCATCTCATAGGAATGACAGACGGGCGGCATCCACGGCTCCCCCGGGGGAAGCGCCGGCTCTCATTTACAGCTTAAAATTAGCTCGGTTTTGGGGAGGCGCCGCCTGTCATCAGGAGGGGGCGCCGGGTGATGGAGAGGGTGGCGGAGCGGAGTCCCGGGGGGATGAGACGGGTTTATGGGCCTGGAGGGCAGCAGCCGCGTGACGTGGACACGCCTGGGTCTTCCGGCGGCGCTGGGCTCGCCGGCACCGGGTCGGGTGGTGAAGGACTGGGGGGGGGCGGGGGAGGCCTGAGCCGTGGAAGGAGGGTCCCTGGGTTGGGGACATTCTAAGACAGCGGTTCTCAACCTGTGGGTCGCCACCCCTTTGGCGGTCGAACGCCCCTTTCACAGGGGTCGCCTGAGACCATCCTGCATATCAGATATTTACATGACGATTCATCACAGTAGCAACGTGACAGTGATGAAGTAGCCACGAAAATAATTTTATGGTTGGGGGCCACCACATGAGGAACTGTATTGAAAGGGCCAGAAGGTTGAGAACCACTGTTCTAAGAGCTAAGTACTCTCCCCCGCTCCCCAACACATAGGAAAATGAATAGAGCCCGGCCGGCGTGGCTCCGTGGTTGAGCACCATCGACCCACGAACCAAGAGGTCACAGTTCTATTCCCGGTCAAGGGCGCATGCCCGAGGGGGGTGGTTCCAGTAGGGGGGCGTGCAGGAGGCAGCCGATCCATGATGCTCTCTCATCACCGATGTTTCTCTCTCCCTCTCCCTTCCTTCTCTCTGAAATCAATAAGAATATATTTTAAAACGAATAAATAAAAGGGCCTGGACCCTGTCCCCTCGACCCCCCTCCCCCAGCCCCTCTCTCCTCTCTCCAATAGGACAAGCCAGAGGCATCAGGCTGCCTGGGTATCCTGCCCGAACCCCTGCCAGCGTCACCGGGCGCTGGGGCTTGTCGGGCCACCCAGGGCCACGGGGACGCTGACCACAGCCCCACGTCTGTTCCAAGAAGCTGTCCTCGCCCTGAAACCCGCCTCGCCACCCTGCTTGTTATAGCTGGGTCCCCGCCAGCCCCCTCCTCCCCCCGCCTTTCTGACTCACAGCGACTCAGAGCCACTGGAACGGACCTCCGGGAGGAGCCTGCAGCGCCCTCGTCCTCTGCGTCCCCCCGAGCCTGTCACTGGAGGCCCAGCACCCAGAGGTCTGCTCTGTGTAGTCCCTGGGGAGATGCCACCCCCCAAACTCTACACATCTCGCGCTGCCTGCTGGCAGGGAGGGGGAGCAAGCAAGAGCAAGACTCCCTGCCCGGCCGGCGTGGCTCAGTGGTGGAGCATCCACCTAGGAACCAGGAGGTCACGGTTCGATTCCCGGTCAGGCTCCATCCCCAGTGGGGGGCGTGCAGGAGGCAGCCGGTCCGTGATTCTCTCTCTCACCATCAGTGTTTCTTCGAACAAAATAACCGAGACTCGAAACGGGATTATTTTGGTACACCTTCCCCGCTAGTATCTTATCAGTGGGTTGATTCATTTTCTACATGAATCAGTGTTTTCTGACCCCGACTGTATTGCTTGGGGTTTTTTTTTGAAAGTACAAAAAACCACACAGTTTTCCCAGAAAGGTTTCAAAACCAAACGAAGATGAATTTCCAACTTGTAAGTTTGTTTTTATTTTCCACCGAGGACTTGACTGCTATGAGAGCTGCTGTTTGATAGTAATTAAATATGTGGCCATTGACTCTAAACCTGTTTGGTTTCTACAAACTACAATGATTGTCACAGGCAGTGTTTTCCTTTTCCTGTTGGTGTTACTGATGTGTGAGCATGCTTTCAGATGAAAAAGCAGGGCCCGGCCAGCGTGGCTCAGTGGTCGAGCGTCGACCTACGAACCAGGAGGTCACGGTTCGATTCCGGTCAAGGGCACATGCCCGGGTTGTGGGCTCCATCCCCAGTGTGGGGCATGCAGGAGGCAGCCGATCTGTGATTCTCTCTCATCATGGATGTTCCTACCTCTCTCTCCCTCTCCCTTCCTCTCTGAAATCAATAAAAATCTTTAAAAGAAAAAAGAAAAAAGACTAGAAAGCATGAATGGTAGCTACCTTAAAAGGTGTGGCCTCCAATTCAGATATTTTGTCCTGATTTTTTTTGTTGCTGTTGCTCTGATTTTAAAGCTGGATGGTGTCATGCTAACAAAACCTGATTCCGTCTATTTTCTTGTTTAAAACTCGCACACTCGCTGCTTGGGGTGCCCTCACTGCAGCAACGGAGAAGGAGTGGGAGAGCCTTAGAATTTTCGAGGGGAAAACAAAGCCTGCAACATGCAACACGCTGTATCAAACTAGTTCACACGCATGACACAAGTATTCTGAATTTTACAGAACTCGAACACGGTTAGGAACAAGGTGTCATGTGATAAGTTTATTTTTCATAAACAAAAAGCACATATATATGTATCTATGTTTATTGATTGATTTCAGAGAGGAAGAGAGAGAGGGAGAAACATCAACGATGAGAGAGAATCACTGATCGGCTGCCTCCTGCACGCCCCCTACTGGGGATCGAGCCCGCAACCCGGGCATGTGCCCTTGACCGGGAATCGAACCAGGGACCCTTCGGGCCGCAGGCCGATGCTCTATCCACTGAGCCAGATCGGCCAGGGCTGAAGCCATCTTGGGGCGACCCCCGTGGCCCCCGAGAGCATCCGGCAGCCCTGGGTTACTCACACCTTTTTAATGCCGTACTCGAAGGCCTGCTTGGCCAGCCGGCCGGGCCCGTCCACCGTCTTCCCGTCGTCGTCGGGCCCCCAGCTCGCGCTGTAAATGTCGATGTAGTTGGGCCGGACGCCCAGCGACTTGGCCTCCACCACGTCGGTCACGTCTCCGTCCAGCATGCGGATGCCTGGAAGCACAGAGGGCTGGGTGTGCGTGTCCCCCAGACACTGGGCCGGGAGCAGGGACGCGGCCGGGGGAGCCCCAAACAGCTGGGGAGCTTGTCCGGCATCATTTTGGTTTTCTTCGCTTTTTAAAAATATATTTTTACTGATTTCAGAGAGGAAGGGAGAGGGAGAGACAGAAACATCCGTGATGAGAGAGAATCATGGATCGGCTGCCTCCTGCACGCCCCACACTGTGGATGGAGCCTGCAACCCGGGCCTGTGCCCTGACTGGGAATCGAACCCTGACCTCCACGCTCAACCACCGAGCCACGGCGGCCAGGCAGGAATGTCTATTTTTTTAAAAAATATATTTTTGTTGGTTTCAGAGAGGAAGGGAGAGGGAGAGAGAGATAAACATCAATGATGAGAATCACTGATTGGCTGCCTCCTGCACGCCCCCCATTGAGGGGGATCGAGCCCGAAACCCGGGCACGTGTCCCCGGCCGGAATTGAACCTGGGACCCTTTGGTCCGCAGGACGACGCTCTATCCACTGAGCCAAACCGGCCGGGGCGGGAATGCCTGTTTCTGAACAAGGAGAACGAGATGCCAGAAGACAGTCCAGAGCATGTGAAAGCACCAGACCAGACCGATTTCCCGACACCCCTCCCAGTGCCTTCATGCGGGGGGCGGGGGGGTGACGGGGGAAAGGGTGAGTGATGGATGAGAAAGAAAGCCTGATGTATTTAGGGTTTAATGAGCCATCTCATTTCCGCGACGCTGCCAGGTCGCCCGCAAAGCAAAGGTAAATATTTCCCGTAGAAACCCGCTGTTCCAAGATTA
>NW_005873054.1:24932-31909 GCF_000147115.1 Myotis lucifugus | reverse complement strand
TGCCTGACAACCTCAATTATCTGAAGGAAGACTCCCAGCTAATGAAACTATTGTAAACAGTATCAGGAGCATATATTGATGCATGAGGCACACTCATGGGGCCAAAGAGCCGCATATGGCTCGCAGCTGCATTTTGCGGCCCCCCCTCCCACACATCAACTATCTGGTGAGAGTGAACTATTTTATAGTAAAAAGTTACTTGACGTTAAGTATTTTTTTTCTTTTTTTTTTCTTTATATGGAACGCTTCACGAATTTGCGTGCCATCCTTGTGCAGGGGCCATGCTAATCTTCTCTGTATCGTTCCAGTTTTAGTATATGTGCTGCCGAAGCGAGCACGGCATTAAGTATTTTTATGATCAAATTCTAAAAAGAATCTTTAGTCCCAACTGAACTTGGTTCTCTAAGATTTAAAAATTTTAAAAAAATATTTACATAATATAATTTTAATCTCTAAGTTCTTCCTCATCACTGAAATAATGTGCTTTTCTTTATCCTTGGGTGTCTTGAATCATCAGAAGTTGAGGACCCCCTGAACTGGGTTTCCACTTTTTTTGTTCTTCTTCAATTTTGGCTTGCTGGAAAGCTATGGCCTGACTGAGGCTGTCAAGAGCAGGATCTTCTCCTTCATCTTCACTTTCTTCTACGTCTTCAATTTCTTCTTCTGGTTCAGGAATTTTCTTTTTTTTTCTTTTTCTCTTTCTTCTTTGGAGGTTCATGTTCTCCAAGCATATTTTTACGACAGGCATAACTTAAGTGTCCACTTTCCCCACATTCCCAACACTTAGATTTATCAAAGTAGTTTCGTCTTCGGATGAACTCAGATGCTCTTCCATTGTCAATAGCAATGCTTGCTTTTATCACTCTACCAAATAACTGTTTGTTGTTTATTGCCCTGGTACAGTTTTGTGCAGATTCTTTATCCAAAAATAAAATAGCCCTAACCGGTTTGGCTCAGTGGATAGAGCGTCGGCCTGTGGACTGAAGGGTCCCGGGTTCAATTCCGGTCAAGGGCATGTACCTTGCTTGCAGGCACATCCCCAGTAGGGGGTGTGCAGGAGGCAGCTGATCGATGTTTCTCTCTCATCGATGTTTCTAACTCTCTATCCCTCTCCCTTCCTCTCTGTAAAAAAAAATCAATAAAATATATTTAAAAAAAATAAATGCAACACCTTTACTCTTCCTGGTATCGTTAATTACAGTAACCTTTACAACCTTGCCATACTTGGAAAATATCTGGTATGTCATTGTTGGTCAGGGAAAAGGGCAAGTTGGATAACATACACTGTACTTTTACTTGGGGCCAATCCACCACTCATTTCTTCAAGTGGGGCGGGCCTGGGCGATGGGAAGAGTGCGAGCCCTCAGCTCCGGGTGGGCTCAACCCCGACAACTCCTTGCCCCTTGCAGTGGCCTCAGCATTGCAGGGGCTGGGAAGGGTCTGGTGCCACGGACGAGAAGGCAGCACCTACAAAGCCTTTTCCCTGCTCAGTTAAGACACCGGTGCGGGCCCGGAGGCGAGCGCTTTCAAGAATTCTTTATTGGTGTATAAAAGAGCCATCAATTTCTGGGTGTTGATTTTGCTACATTGCCAAATTCATTTATTATATCCAGTAGCTTTTTGGTGGAGTCTTTAGGATTTCCTATGTACAATATCTTGTCATTTGCAAATAATGAGAATTTTACTTGCTCCTTTCCAGTTTGAATGCCTTTTATTTCTTCTTGTGTGAGTGCTGTGGCTAGGATTTCCAGTACTATCCTCCTATCTAATAAAGAGGTAATATGCAAATTGACCATCCCTCCAACACAGATGGCCACCCCACGTGGTCAAAGATGGCCGCCCCCATGTGGACACAAGATGGTGCCACAAGTGAGGAGCTGAATGAAGAACTAGGGCTGCACAGAGGAGCCTGCGTCTGCCTTGGGCAGCATGCTGCTTTTATAACATGGTAATTGAGTTGAACACAAAATATAGTAACTGATCTCCCTTCTTCCTGGATGAGTGCGCAATAGTGGTGAAATAGTGGTGTCAGCACCCTGAACATGCCCGGGTGGGCAGCGCCCGGCTACTGCTTCTTTTTGAAATGATGCTGTGCTTTGGTGTGGCCCAAGGTGTGAAGTGTTGCTGGGCTTCTCTCCTGTGGAGTGCTGATCACTCACACAGCGGGTTTGGTGAATATTGGTTGGGGCGAGTCTTGCCTGCCTCCACTTGGTCATCTTTATATGAATCCAGTGAAGTGTGTGGAGGGGGATTATCGTTTTTGTTTGTTCGTTTTGGTCTTTCTGAAACGGTTTTTAGGTGATAGTCATGAAGAGCAGTCCGTACCTAGAACTGTGCTACTAATGAGAGGAAAACCTGTCTGAGAAGGTGCGTCTTCCCACTGCTGCCGTCCCACCCTTGGGGCCTCTGCTGGGAAAACAGAATCAAGTCTCAAACAACGCCTTTTTAATTGTATCTCTAGTATTATAGAGGTAGGGCAGGACTGTATCATACCTCTGTGAATGGAAAATACCTTGTACCTGCTTTATGATACATAGTAATGACCGTGCTTTATCAGAGCTGTTTTTAATGATGTTATCCTAGAATGTTTTCTTTCCAGATGATGATGGAGAAGCTTAAAAAAAAAATGGTGCCAGGTACCACAACAGTGACAGAACTTTGCTGATTTCTGGAGATTTGTTTTTCACTTTTTTTTTTTTATTGGAGTGTGCTGGATGTCTATAATTTTGTTCAGATGACTGCAGAACCTGGAAAAGCTGTTGCTGCTATTGATGCATAACATACTGCTATTGGTCTTTTTATATAAATAAATAAATATATATATATACATATATATAATTTGAATTTTTGGAAACTTTAGCTGTGCTGTCAACTTTGGAAAAACTATCCCAGTTGTACTGTGTTGGGTTGGCATTGTACAGAAATTAACAGCCATATTGGTCTAGAAACGGTCAACATAATGTTTTTCCATTTGTACAGGGGTAACGCACTGTATTAAATATGTAAGGTCTTAATCTACATGGGATTAATTACAGAAACTAATATAATAAAGTATTCTCTAAAAAAAAAAAAAGATGGTGCCACAAGATGACCAGCAGGGGAGGGCAGCTGGGGGGGGGCAGGCCTGCAGGGGAGGGCAGTTGGGGGCAACCAGGTTGGCAGAGGAGGGCAGTTAGGGGCGACCAGGCTGGCAGGGGAGGGCAGTTAGGGGCAATTGGGCCGGCAGGGGAGGGAAGTTAGCGGGGACCAGGCTGGCAAGGGAGGGTAGTTAGGGGCGACCAGGCCAGCAGGGGATGGCAATTGGGGGCAACCAAGCTGGCAGGGGAGGGCATTTGAGGGCAACTGAGCTGGCAGGGGAGGGCAGTTGGGAGCAATTGGGCCAGCAGGGGAGGGCAGTTAGGGGTGCCCAGGCCAGCAGGGGAGGGCAATTAGGGGCAATTGGGCTGGCAGGGGAGAGTTAGGCGTCGATCAGGCTGGCAGGGGAGTGGTTAGGGGGTGATCAGGCTGGCAGGCAGAATCGGTTAGGGGCAATCAGGCAGGCAGGCAGGCAGGCATGCGAACGGTTGGGAGCCAGCAGTCCTGGATTGTGAGAGGGGTCCCAGATTGGAAAGGGTGTAGCCTGGGCTGAGGGAAAACCCCCGCCCCCCGTGCCTGAATTTCATGCATCGGGCCTCTAGTCCTATATAATAAAAGGGCAATATGCAAATTGACCCTAACAGCAGAATGACCTGGAATGACTGGTTGCTATGATGCACACTGACCATCAGTAAGCAGATGCTCAATGCAGGATCTGCCCTCTGGAGGTCAGTGCACTCGCACAGGGAGTCCCAGAGATTCAAAAAGAAGGCCCACTGCCTGGCAGCAGCAGTGGCTTTGCTTCATAGCTGGGGCTCATCTGGGCACTTCCAAACCCCAAACAAAGAGGAAGATCTGCAGATGTCTCTGTAGCTCCTGCTGGACGGCCCTAGACTGTGGCTGATCTTGCACCTCTTTGGAGATCCAAGAGCCAGTGTACCCAGTGGTCAGAGTGAGACCATACAGGATTACAACCCTTCACATTCATAAGAGACGCACTCAAGGGGCAGACTCAGTGAGCACCAAAGCCCTACTGAAGCAAGTCCTGCCCTATAAGGGTGTCTCCTGCGCAACAGATCTTCCAGTGTAGACACAGCTGATCATCACAGCCAATTGGCCTGGAGGTCAATTCCTCCCAGTGATACCAAGAGCAATCAAGAGTTAACCACAAGACTGTGCAAACAGCCCACCAAGGGGTGCACCAAGAGCGTCCACCTCAGGTGACTGGGGAGGCTGAGCCACTGGGCCCTATAGGACACCAACCACACAAGGCCACTCTATCAACTCAAGGAGTCTTAGCAGCTACCTGGTACATAGAAACAAACACAGGGATACAGCCAAAATGCGGAGACAAAGAAACAAGTAACAAATGAAAGAAATGGAGGAAAGAAAAATACTGGATATAGAGTTCAAAACCATGATTATAAGGTTACTCAAGAATCTTCTAGAAACCTCCGAGAAATTTAGTGAGACCCTCAAGGATATGAAAAAGGACCAATCAGAAATTAAGCATACACCGACTGAAATAAAGAATAATATGCAGAGATCCAACAGCAGACTAGAGGATCGCAAGAATCAAGTCAAAGATTTGAAATACAAAGAAGCAAAAAACACCTAACCGGAAAAGCAAAAAGAAAAAAGTTTCCAAAAATATGAAGACAGTGTAAGGAACCTCTGGGACAACTTCAAGCGTACCAACATCTGAATTATGGGGGTGCCAGAAGAAGAGAGAGAGCAAGATATTGATAACCTATTTGAAGAAATAATGACAGAAAACTTCCCCTATCTGGTGAAAGAAATAGACTTACAAGTCCAGGAAGCGCAGAGAACCCCAAACAAGAGGAATCTAAAGTGGACCACACCAAAACACATCATAATTAAAATGCCAAGGGCAAAAGACAAAGAGAGAATCTTAAAAGCAGCAAGAGAAAAACAGTTAGTTACCTACAAGGGAGTACCCATACGACTCAGCTGATTTCTCAAAGGAAACCATGCAAGCCAGATGGGAGTGGCAAGAAATATACAAAGTGATGAATAGCAAGAACCTACAACCAAGATTACTCTACCCAGCAAAGCTATCATTCAGAATTGAAGGTCAGATAAAGAGCTTCACAGACAAGAAAAAACTAAAGGAGTTCATCACCACCAAACCGGTATTATATGAAATGCTGAAGGGTCTTCTCTAAGAAGAGGAAGAAAAAGGTAAAGATACAAATTATGAACAACAAAGTGACAACAAATACATATCTATCAACAAGTGAATCTAAAAATCAAGTGAATAAAAAATCTGATGAACAGAATAAACTGGTGAATATAATAGAATCAGGGGCATAGAAAGGGAGTGGACTGACAATTTTCAAGGGAAGGGGGTGTGGGCGGGAAGAGATTGGAAAAAAATCTTACACCTATGGACAAGGACAGCGGGGGGGGGGGAGGTAAGGACATGGGGTGGGGTGAGGCCCCCCTACAGCTGGTTCTCTGATTGAGTGGTATTTTTAACTCTGTCTTCTAATTCACTGATTTGACCCTCAACTTCCCCTAATTTGCTGTGTATTCCTTCCAATGTGTTCTTTATGTGTGTTGTGGCATTCTTTATTTCAGATTGTTCTGTTTTTCATAGTTACTATGTCCGTTTTCATGCTGTTGAGCATCTTTATCATTATTACACTGAACTCCATTTCAAATACATTTCTTATCTCTGCTTCATTTATCTCTTCGTCTGGAGAATTCTCTAATTCTTTCATTTGGGTATTTTTTTTCTCCTCATTTTGGCTCTCTGGTTTGTGACTGTGTATTAGCCCTTTTATGCCGCTCAATCTCCAGTGCAGGACAGTGTTAAATGCTGTTTCTGACTAATTAGATCAGGCAAAAAAACGTTAAGCCTCCAGAGATGGCCTCTGCTTACATACTGATAGGATTCTGATTTGAAATGATAGGATTCTGACTTGAATTGCGTCCCCCCCCCCCCCCTCCCCAGGCAATCATCCTCTGGTGTGGCAAGGTTTTTTTCAACAGGGTAGGGTGATAGCTTCTGCCTGGAGGCTAACTGTTACTTTTAATGTCTTAAGGGGCCTCAGGGCAAGGTGTTTCCAACTGGGTGGGTACACTGTCTCCCCCCCAGGTATGGCAAATGTGTGTGTGTGTGTGTGTGTGTGTGTGTGAGAGAGAGAGAAAGATGTCTTCCACTGTGAGGGAATGACTCAGCCCAGGAAACTTGGGGTGTCTGCCTTCTGAGCTCTAACCCCAGAACTCCCTGTCCTGGGTTCTGCTCTCACAGATCCAGTCTTCACCCTCTCTCTGCTGGAGCCCAAGCTGTCTAGCTCCACAGGGAATGTGCGTCGGCCCTTTAAGAGGGTGCCGGACGTTTCAGCCACGGCTTTTTGGCAGGGGGAAGGAAGCGGGGATAAGATCTCCCAGGCCTGGTAGGAAAACCTGGTGTGGAGGCTGCTTGGGGAAGTGTGATTTCAAGCCAGAAATGCACTTGGACTCTCTAAGGGTCTGGGATCTATGCTTTCCAAAAATACGTGTGTACCTAGAGGCCCCCTCTTTCTTCCCACAGCGTCCTCTGATTCTGAGATGAAGGCCCAGAATGTGGGGTGTGGGAAAGAGGGTCAAGGGGCTTCCGGGACAGGCGGCACCGAGAACCCGCGTATGTATGGTTCCCTGCGGCCAGTATGAGTGATTGATGGCGCAGGGGGCTGACGCTGCCTTCGCTTTCGCCAAGCCCAGGCGGGACCCGCCAGAGTCCACCGACCCCGCCCGCGCCCGCCAACCGGGCCCACCGATCCGGGTGCGCAGGCCCGGGCCCACTTGCCCGCAGCAGTTTGACCCCCACCCGCCGATCCCGGTGGCGCGCAAGCATGGGCGAACCGCCAGCCCCCGGAACCCGCCCGCCGATCCCG
>NW_005873054.1:15702-24818 GCF_000147115.1 Myotis lucifugus | reverse complement strand
CTCGCGCCCCCCCGACCCCGCCCGTGCGGCGTGTGCCTGCAGCGACAGCCTGGGTTTGTATTGGGGGGTTGGGGGGGAGGAAAGCTCACTGCAAGGCAAAAGCTGAGGAAGGCGCCTCGTCAATGGTGCCGATGCAGTCATATAATTAACTACATATCATCTAAGATATGGACAAACTCTTCAATTATGAGTCAGAGTGGTTTTAAATATATATATTTTTAAATCAGAGCTCTTTTAAAAAAAAGTATATATATATATATATTTTTATTGATTTCAGAGAGGAAGGGAGAGGGGAGAGATAGAAACATCAATGATGAGAGAGAACCATAGATTGGCTGCCTCCAGCACGCCCTCTACTGGGGATGAGCCCGAAACCCAGGCATGCGCCCTGGACTGGAATCGAACCCCGGGACCCTTCAGTCTGCCGGCCAATGTTCTACCCACTGAGCCAAACCAGCCAGGGCTGCTTTAAATATAGCCGCAAAGTCAGATCGCCCGTAACCTTTCTAAGCTCAGTATCCGTATCTATAAAATGGGGACAGTTATACTACCTAACTCAGAGGGCTGTCATTAGGTCGCGGGGAAATCTATATATTCCTTTAGTTCTCATAACTATACTGGGAGGTGGTAGTATTGTTCCCATTTTCCAGAGGCAACTCAGGCTCGACAGGTAAATAAATCTCCTGCCCAGAATCACATGATAGAGTCCAGTTCCAGAAGCCTTCCAGCTGTGACTGTCTCCCCTCCCGAGGCCGAGAGCAGAGCGTTACCTCTCTGCCCCTTACCCCCGGGTGGGGAGTGACCCGCACGTCGTCGGAGGGTTAAACTTCCTGGCTCAAGGGTGGGGAGTGGGTTCTAGCTTCCAACTCCACACAAAGCCCAGACCCCCGTTTCTCTTCCAGCCTTACCCCAAGTGCTGCACCCTAGTTCCCCCTTCTTGGGGGAGGGGTGGTCATTACTCAGCTCCTGAGGGCGGTGGGGGAGCAGCTCAGTGGTTTGGCGCTGCGCAGCCAGAGTGGGAGAAGGTGCGCGCTGACGCCCCCTCTCCCACCCTTCATACCGAAATACGAAATACACCGGCGGAGGGAGCAGGCACAGAGGCGGGGCCATGGCCTGGGTGACCCGCACGTCGTCGGAGGGTTAAACTTCCTGGCTCAAGGGTGGGGAGTGGGTTCTAGCTTCCAACTCCACACCAAGCCCAGACCCCCTTTCTCTTTCAGCCTGACCCCAAGTACACCCTACTTCCCCCTTCTTGGGTAGGATGTTAACGGATCCTCCAAACCAACCGCAAGGGGCCAGGGAGACTCTATTATGTCCCTAACGTGGGGTGGATGCCCGCCTGGGACTCGGCAAGAATCAGGCAGACCCTTTCCCCGCGGCCCGATGGCGCGCTCAGGACCAGCGTGGACTCGCGCGGGTCCGGGTGCACGGGGGCACCCGCCAGGAGTCTGGGATCCTCTGGGATCGCGTTCGGGGCGCGCTTGGGCTCCGCTTAGACCTGGTGCCCGCCCTCCTAGCGCTGAACTACCCCAGGTGTTTGTCGGGGCGCGGGGCTGCGGCAGAACACGCAGAACACGGGGGAGGGAGGAGGGGACCGGGATCCCTCTCCGCAGTGCCGCCCCAGGCTCCTTACTCGCTCGGCTCCTTCCTTTGCTCCGTGTGTGCGCGGGCTTCAGCTCGGAATCCCGCTCGGGCTCCTTCCTGCTCTGGTTCCCGCGCGCAGAGGCTTCTGCGCTGTGGCGTTGCTGGGCACAGGGCTCCTGAGGCCAGCTCGGCGTGCAGGGGCGGGGCAGGCGGGAGAGAGGCGGGGCCAGACAGAGTGGACCATTTGCTGGTGGTGTTCCCCACTGGAGGCCGCGTGGGCTTCACTGTTTGGCCCAGTCTTGCCGCAATCTCGCCCGAAGGCCGCCTCTCCCCTTCCTCTCTCCGCCCCCTACTCCCCCACTACTCCCCCCCGCCCCAAGCTCCCCAAGTGGCTATGCGCCTCCCTGGCCTCAACCACCCACAGGGCGTTTTGGGGAGGCCAAGAGATGCGGGAGGCCAGTGAGCCAGACAGACGTGTGTGGACAGACAGACGTGTGTAGAGAATGACATACAGACTGCAGGGAGCAGAGGGCAAACATACAGATCTGTGCAGAGAAAGGTAGACAAACGATACAGATCTGTGCAGAGAAGGGTAGACAAATGATACTAAAGGGTGGAGGAGGGAAGGAGGGGGCATCAGGATGACCTGGCTTGTGGGTGGGATATCTATTTAAAACATCCATCATCAGACCTTTCAAGAAAGTTACCTCTTGCTATTATATTCTTTTTTTTCTTTTGAGTTCATAATTTATTGTACAAATTGAGTATCATCACATGATGAGTTGACATGAGCTTCTCCAGGCATGGGAAATTAACAGATGAGGTGCAATTTATTATTGTAGGGTGGGGCCAGGGCAGAGTGAGGTGGGGACGGCCAGAATTTAGGGCCGAGATCCCCCTTAGAGATTGGCTGACTGTAATTGATCTTCATTTTGACATAAATCAGCACCCCCTCCCTTGCTTCCTGCAATGTGCTGGTTCCTGAAACAGGTCAGTGTCCTGATCTGGTCAAGCATGTAGAGTAATTTCCCGCACCTGGTAGCATTCAGGTGCTAGTACCCCCTTTACCCTAAACCCGTGGTTGGCAAACGGCGGCTCGAGAGCCACATGCGGCTCTTTGGCCCCTGGAGTGTGGCTCTTCCTAAGCCTTAGGACAGCGATGGCGAACCTATGACACGCGTGTCAGCAGTGGCACGTGAACTCATTTTTTTGGTTGATTTTTCTTTGTTAAGTGGCATTTAAATATATAAAATAAATATCAAAAATATAAATCTTTGTTTTACTATGGTGGCAAATATCAAAAAATTTCAATATGTGACACGGCACCAGAGTTAAGTTAGGGTTTTTCAAAATGCTGATACACCAAGCTCAAAAGGTTCGCCATCACTGCCTTAGGAGTACCCTAATTAAGTTGATAACAATGTACCTACCTATATAGTTTAAGTTTAAGAAATTTGGCTCTCAAAAGAAATTTCAATCGTTGTACTGTTGATATTTGGCTCTGTTGACTAATGAGTTTGCCGACCACTGCCTTACAATTCTTTGCCACCTGCGAAGGGGCTGGCACATCATTTGGTCTTGCAATCCCCAACACACCTCGGATGTAAGTTTCCCTTAATCAACTCTTAGTTCCCAGATTGGAGTGGCCTGCTTCTTTCTTTGATCTCTCTCTTCCAAGACTCCGCTTACAGAGGTAGATTTTCTGTCTTAGGGCTCCTCCGTGGGTCTGCGTGTACGAACAGTTGCCAAAGGGGGCAGCTTACAGGTAAAATCACTCAATAACCACAGATCAACAGGTGTCTGCTCAGGGTCGTCAAATCACCTTTAGTGGGGTTGTGCAATGGGCACAGCCCTGGCCTGGGGGTCCTAGAACCTCCAATCCTAGCTCTCTGGCCCTGGTCCATACCGTGCCCCCCCCCCCCAGTCCTTTATTTGTTCATTCATAAAATAAATGCATAGGGTTGGACAAAGGGCCCCTCAGGTTCCTTTATTTAAGACTCAGAGATGTTTCTCTTTATTCTGGCCCCATCCCTAGCACACATGCCCTCATGAAAGCCCCAGATGGAGCTGGAGTTCCCCAGCCTGAGACTCACCCCCTCCCACAGTCCGGGAGGAATGGCGGAAGCAGGGCAGGAGACAGAGTCCAGCATGAACAGTTACCAAAGGAGGCTTGGAAGTGTCCTCACCCACTGAGGCCCTAGACCAGTGGTTTTCAACCTTCCTAATGCCGCGACCCTTTAATACAGTTCCTTATGTTGTGGTGACCCCCAACCATAAAATTGTTTTCCTTGCTACTTCATAACTGTAATTTGGCTACGGTTATGAATCGTAATGTAGATATCTGATATGCAGGATGTATTTTCATTGTTACAAATTGAACATAATGAAAGCATAATGATTCATCACAAAAACAGTATGTAATTATATATTGTGAAATATTTATTTCTAATTACAAATAAAAGAAATTTTTTCTGGAAGCATGGTGCAGCATGGGTAACAGTCTTAATATAACAACAGTAAACGACATTGCTACACTTTGCGACAGTATGCGTAAAAAGCCAACGTCAGTGCGAAGGTTGAGATTGCTTCTTTCTCACCAGATCAGAAATTCTCGGGGCAGTCTTTGCAAGAGCACAATGAAGATTGTCTTCCACAACAAGTCTACTTCTGTATTTGGACTTGATAACCAACAAACTGGAAAACCCTGTTTCACAAAAATATGTTGTTGGAAATGGAAGAAGATGGCGCAACACAGTCTCAGACAGAGCAGGATATGACTGCAAACACTTGATCCAGAATTTTGTAACTGGCATTGTAGAGAAATCAGTTCTCGCTGCATCGTTGTTAATAAGTTCAGTGAACTCCTCTTGTGCTGTCTCAGGAACATCTTCAACTTTGACTGTGAATGGGCTTCTGGCAAGTGCAAATGGGGTGTCAGGTAGATTTGGAAAGTACGATGAAATTTTGTCTGCAAGCATGTGCAAGTGTTCTTTCACAGAAATTATCATCGTAATCCTTTTGTCTGGTTCAATGTCATGTTCCTCAAAGAAAGCAGATAAGGTAGGCAACATGTAAATTTTATTTTCATCCAATTTTTAAAAGCCAAAGCTGAAGTTTCGTTTGGAATGATCAGATCTTTTCAGACAAGTCAAGGCATGTTGCATTTAGTCCTTGCATTGATAAATTTAACTCATTCAAGATGGCAAAGATGTTAACCAAGTAAGCTATTTTCTGCAGTTCACTTTTATTGCCGAAAAGTGCTTCGAACTGTGGTCTTGCTTTCTGATTAAAAAATGTTTTGAATTCATCATGAAGCTCAAAAACACATTTTAAAATTTTTCCTCTTGACAACCATCTCACTTCAGTGTGAAATAGCAGAGCATTGTTCGGTGCATCCAACTCGTTGCACAGTTGCAAAAACAGTCGACTGTTTAAAGTGCTCGCCTTTACAAAATTGACACAACTATGACACTTTTCATTAGTTCTTGTAACTTTTTTGGCAGCGTCTTCGTTGCTAATATTTGCCAATGAATCATACAGTGAGTTCCGATGACTTTTGGTGACTCATTCAGTACCAAACGTTGAAATCCAGATCGACATCCTAGCATAGCTGGAGCACCATCTGTGCAAACACCACAAACCTTTTCCCAAGAGATCTTATGCTCTTTCAGAAATGAACCAACTGTGTCAAATACATCACGTGCAGTAGTTGTCGTTTCAAGAGGTTTGCAAAAAAGAAACTCATCTTTAAAGTCGCCATCATTAATATACCTCATGTGAACCAGTAACTGTGAACAGTTTGCAACATCTGTAGATTCATCAAGCTGGATACTAACTATTGGAAGTGGAGCAGATTTAATTTCCTGGATTACCTGATCAAGAATATTAGCAGACATGTCATCTAATTTTCTGCAGACAGTGTCGTTAGATAAGGAAATTGCACTCAATTTCGTAACAAATTCGTCTCCGATCATAGTGGAAGGGAGAGGGAGAGACAGAGAGAGAGAGAAACATTGATGTGAGAGTGACACATCAACTGGCTGCCTCCCTCACAAGCCCAGATCGAGCCTGCAACCGAGGTGCGTGCCCTTGTCTGGAATCGAACCCAGGACCCTTCAGTCCACAGGCCAACACTCTATCCACTGAGCCAAACTAGCCAGTGCAAGAAGACCTCATTTTAAAGGTTGTGTTTATCTAACCTGACTGGAAGCTTGCATAATGCGAATAGTCTTTTGTTGGGAGAGTATTTGTTGAAAAAAAATCAATGGTAATTGTATAACATGGGAGTTGCTTAAGGCAGGGATAACATTGGGGACAAATAAGACTCGGAGGAAACATCTTGAAAGGAAGAGCTGGTGAAGGAGCTGTCCACAGTAGGCTTTGAAAAACGTTCGCCTCTTCCTGGGAACCTAAAAGGCCACTCACATGGATAAAGCGGTGCACATGCCCAGGAAAGACCTGGAAAAGCTCCAGGTTTTCAGTCCCGGCTGACCTTCAGGCTCTGTGCAATCAGAAAGCGAAGGCTAGGGCAGAGTTGTAAACTGCCTCCTGCGCATTGAAGGCCTTCCCCAACATGCACACACAAGCCCGCAGCAAACACTGAGAGACTTACTGGTTCCAGGCGTCTAAGGGAACCTCTGCCAATTATTAGCTGACCACTACCAAGCAGAGACTTCAGTGGCCACACACAACAAAAAGTACAAACTTTATAGTATTAGTTTAGGACGGCCACTAAACAAAGTGCAGCAGGAACAAAACCCAGTAACAACAATAACCCCTAGGGCACCAGGATCTGGTTTCACAGTTGTCACGTTATTTAAAACTAGAGGCCCGATGCAAGAGTAGGCCTTCCTTCCCCCAGCTGCCGGCACCGGCTTCCCCCCGCACCTGGAACCTGGGCTCCCTCACAGCTCCAGCTTCGTCCAGAAGGTTGTCTGGTCTAGTTAGCATATTATGCTTTTATTATTATAGATATGCAGGTAGCTACAAAAACTATGAAACATGCAAAGAAACAAGAAATTATGGTCCATTTACAGGAAAAGAAAAAGCAATTAGTAGGAACTATCCCCAAAGAAACCCAGACGTTGGACTTAGTAGACAAAGACTTTAAACTAGTTATTTAATATATGTTTAAAGAACTAACGAAAACCATGTCTAAAGAACTAAAGAAAAGTATGACCATGATGTCTCACCATCTTTGTTGATAGAGAATATCAACGAAGAGGTAGAAATTATTTAAAAAGAAACAGCCCTAACCGGTTTGGCTCAGTGGCTAGAGCATCAGCCTGCAGACCGAAGGGTCCTGTGTTCGATTCTGGTCGAGGGCATGTACCACGGTTGCAGTCTCCTTCCCGGCCCAGGCCCTGGTCAGGGCTCATGCAGGAGGCAACCAATCGATATTTGTCTTTCTCTCTCTCTTCCACTCTCTCTAAAAATCAATGGAAAAACATCCTCGGGTGAGGATTAAAAAATAAAAAAAAAGTAAAGGATTCAAATAGGAATTCTGGAGTTGAAAGTACAATAAGTGAAATAAAAAATTCACTAGAAGAGCTTAAGAGCAGATGTGAGTTGGCTCAAAAAAGGATCAGCAAACTTAAGGATAGGTCAATTGAGATGATCTAGTCTGTGGAATAGAAAGAAAAAAATGAAGAAAATACAGTTCCTTAGATACCTGTTGGACATCAGTAAGCATTCTAATATAAGTATAATTTGAGTCCTACGGAAGAGAGAGAGAGAGAGAGAGAGAGAGAGAGAGAGAGAGAGACGGGAAGACTTTGAAGAAATAATGCCCCCAAACTTCCCAAGTTTGATAAAAATATTAATCTACACATCCAAGAAGTTCAATGAACTTTAAGTAAAATAAGAACTTACCTTAGAACTTATCCTAGACACATCATATTGAAACTATTGAAAATCAAAGATGGGGAATATTGGAAAGAGCAAGAGATAAACCATTTATCACATACAATGTTTCCTCAATAAGATTAACAGCCATTTATCCTCAGAAGACAGTCCTTCAAAGTGCTGGAAGAAAAAGCCTATAAACCAAGAAGTTTATATCTGGAAAAACTATCTTTCAAAAATAAAGGAGAAACACAGACATTTACAGATAAACAAAATGGTAAGAATTTCTCACTAGCAGATCTTCCTACAAAAATACGAAAGTGAGTCCTTCAGGCTGAAATGAAAAGACACTAGGCAATAGCTTCAATTCACAATAGAAGTAAAGATCAGCAGTAAAGGTAATTGTATAGGTAGAGATAAAAGACAGTTCAAATAGACATTTTCTTGTTTGTAACTCTTCAAGAAAAGAGTTGTACCGATTTTTCGGTAATTTCCGAATCTGCCGCTATACCGCTGTACCTAATTTTCGGTACTTTGCCTAGACCTATTTTCTTACATTGTCTCCAAGTTCCATCTTATTCTAACCACTTGTTTGCATGTAACTAACGTTTTTCTATATCATGTTGGTTTTTTCTCTTTAATGCTCAGGAGCCCAGGTATAGGGGACAGTTAGGTTCAGGTCTGGTAGGGTTAAAAGACAACTGCATAAGGCAATCATTGTAAATCTATGTTGATGGGCATACAATGTATAAAAAGTAATATGTATGACAATGGTCGTACAAAGGAGAGGGTGGTAGTGGAGCTATATAGGAGCAAAATTTTGTATTAGGCTGGTACAAATTCTAACTCTATTATTATCAGTTGAGATTTGAAATATGATCTTCAAGGGAACCACTAAAAAAATAACTCAAAAACTAGAATAAAAGATTTGACAAGATAATGAAAATGCTACACTAGGCGATAACTATTTAACAGAGAAGAAGGCAATATTGGGGTAATAGAGCGACAAAAAACATAAGACACAGAAAACAAATACAAAAACGGCAGACAGAAATCCTATCTTATTGGTAATTACGTTAAACAGACAAGGATTAAACATGCTAATAACAAAACAGATTGGCACGATGGGTAAACTGCCATGATCCAACTATATTTTGTCCACAGAAGACACGCTCTATGTTAAAAGACACAAGTAGATTGAAAGTAAAAGATGGAAGAAGGTATCTTATCTACTAAAGAGAAAATATGCAAATTGACTGTCATGCCATAACGGCCAAGATGGCTGTGCCCATAGCGGAGGCAGGGATTCCATAACACTAGATGGTTGTGCCCACAGCGGAGGCCAGGTTCCTGTAATGAGTCTTTTTAAAAATATATATATTTTATTGATTTTCTACAGGGAGGAAGGGAGAGGGATAGAGAGTTAGAAACATCGATGAGAGAGAAATATCGACAGGCTGCCTCCTGCACACTCCCCACTGGGGATGTGCCCACAACCAAGGTACATGGCCTTGACCGGAATCAAACCTGGGACCCTTCAGTCTGCAGGCTGATGCTTTAGCCACTGAGCTAAACTGGTTAGGGCTGTAATGAGTCTTAATGAGCAATCTGCAGGGTCCTGAAGCTGTGTGGCACTGGGCCAGGGCAAAAGACCTGAGGCTGCGCAACCCTCCCCCCCCCCCCCCCCC
>NW_005873054.1:0-15602 GCF_000147115.1 Myotis lucifugus | reverse complement strand
CCTCAGGTTTGTCCCCCCTTGCCCGGCCCTGGGCCCGAGAGGCCCTGAGGGCTGGGCCCCCCGCATGGCAGGGCTTGATGGGGGAGTTCAGGCCACACCCCCTGGCCTGGGACCAGGGGACCTCAGCGCGCCCTGCGCCCTGGTGCCGGGCCAGGTGACCTGAGGCCGCACCCCCCACCTGGTGGGACTTGACGGGGGTGGGGCTGGCCAGGTCTGGATCTAGCCAATGGGGGTGGGGCTGGCCAGGTCTGGGTCTCGCGGGATTTTGACGTGCATGTGGATGGGCGGGGAATTGTCTCTGGTTCCCGCGGCATGCCCCAGACTCCAACAGGAGGAAGATTTTCATACACATATTACTAATTTTCTTTCTGACACTTGTATTATAGAGAAAGGGCAAATAGCAATATTAAAATATGTCCTCTAATGAATTCCCTTTTAATGTGCATGAATTTCATGTACTGGGTCACTAGTACCATATAAACAGTAACCAAAAGAGAGCTGGAGTGACTGCCAGACAAAATAGATTTTAAAATAAAAATTGATCCTAGATGTAGAGGTACATTTTATAATGCTAAAAGGGCCAATCTGTCAAGAAGATAAAATCATTTAAACTTATATTTCCCTAACAACAAACACCAAAAATACTCAAAGCAAAAATGGATAGAATTGCAGGGAAAATAGACAATTCAAGAATAATTGTTGCCCGACTGGTGTGGCTCAGTGGTTGAGCATTGACCAATGAACCGGGAGGTCACGGTTTGATTCTCGTTCAGGGCACATGCCCAGGTTGAGGGTTCAATCCCCAATGGGGGGTGTGCAGGAGGGAGCCCATCAATGTTTCTCTCTTGTCATTGATGTTTCTATTTCTTTCTCCTTCTGTCTTCCTCTCTGAAATTAATAAAAATACATTAAAAAAGCTCACTCTCTCAGCTCTAGAAATGGAAGAATTTCAAGATCTTTATTCAGGTATAAAAAAAAAATACAGTACATTTCATGCACCAGTGTGGTCAATATATAGTCAATTTCCCTAGAGCAGTTATGACAATGATAGGAAATAGAAGGTTACAGGAATTTGTTTATTCAACTAAAACACCTGGATTAAAATTGTTAATCTAAATAGCAACCTTGTTATGCAAAAAATCTTATATGTTTGTGAGACCTAGACATATATAAGTGTTATTAGTAAAAAAAAATTAAGTAGTTATAAAAAAAGGTAGTTATTGGTTAAAAATAAAGTCAGTGTTATCTACGATCCCCTGATGTGTCAGGGGCCCTCAGAGGGGGGACTTGAGTCATGGCCAAGGGTGAGTTGGAGAGTTTGCCTCCATCCCTGCCCCTCCCTTTGAGTGATTCCTCTTCTCCCAGGTGTGTTTGTGCTGGAACGTTCCACGTGTGGCTGAAAGGGGGAGATGCACAGAGGACGAAGGGGCTTGGATGGGGCGGGGGCCTTGTCTTCCGCAGGGTGTGCCTGAAGGACAGGGCCCTGCTGGGGTTCCCTGAGATGCGGCAACAACGAGGTGTGAAGGCAAATGGCTTGGCTCCGTTGTGCAGTCAGAGTTGGGTTTGGACATTGGCCAGAGTTGCCAATTGCTGTGGATCATATCTTGAGTGCCTCTGAGTCCAGAGACGAGGAGGAGGAGGAGGAGGAGGAGGAGGAGGAGGAGGAGGAGGAGGAGGAGGAGGGGAGAGAAAGAAAAGAGACAGCAGGAATGAAGGACCGGGCGAGGCAGAGATGGGAAGACGTGTTCTGCTCTGGGCACATCCGTCCCCATTTCCCAGGCAAAACTAGAGGCGTGTCAGTGAGTCTCCAATCGGGGTCACGCCCCTCCAGGCCCCCTCTGGAGGGTGGCCTTCACCCCCTGGTCTGTCACACATGATCGCCTGTGTCCCTCCAGGATGCATTCACAGTTGCTTCACAGCTCAGCAAGCCACTTCCCTGACGCAGGCTGCGGCTCAGCGCTCAGTGCAGGACAGAAACTAGTGTGGCAGGCGGACGAGGGCCCCTGAAGACCCCAGTGGATAGCTGCCAGGGACCCCTTCCTCCCTCTTCAGGGGCCTGGAGAGGGGCCTCCGAGTGCGAGGGGGCGGGGGAGGGTGTGAGGAAGTTGAAGCAGGGCAGGCGGCATGGATGGCCCTGGGCTTCCTTGGGACCGGGCTGCGGGCAGGGTCACCCACAGGTCATTCTGTCCTGCCCTTTGCCTCCAGGGAGACAGGCGCGAGGGCCTCCCCAGCCTCGCTGGGGGCGTTTAGGGACCTTTGGGGAACACCTGTCTCTGGTAGTTGGACATCAGCTCTTTGAGGAGCTAGAGAAAACGTCTCTGCATTGGACGTGTGGTCCTGGTGACAGGGTTATGTGGCTGTCCCAGCCCAGGCACCGCTAGCTTGGATGTTCCAGCATTTCGGGGGGTAGCCGCCGCGGAAACAGGTTCCTGGACATTTCAGGGACCTGGAGTTTGCTGCCCAGGGTGGTGAGGTCTCTGGGACCCACAAGGAAGGGCTGCTGGGCCTGGGGGGTCCGTGCTGTCATTCCAGGTCAGGCCTGGTGTCCAGCTGGCTGCAGCCGCAACGGTTTGGGTCCCCAGGCCCGGGGCACCCGCCCCTAATACAGCAGCTCCTCCGGGGAGTCCGTGCTGTACAGCTCGGCCAGCATCTTGAACCTGGGCCCCCAGTCGTTGAGGAAGTCGTAATCGATGTCGGAGTCGGAGGAGCCGGTGCCCAGGGAGCTGAGGGACTCGGCGATGGACTCGGAGCCCTCGTAGTCGAACAGGTGCAGCGTGTCGTAGGGCAGGCCGCTGCTGTCCTGGTCCGCCTCGTCCTTCTTCACCTCGATCACAGCGGCCATGTCCCCGAGCTCCCCGGGCTTGGGGGGCGGCAGGTGCCGCGGCGGCTTCTGCACCTTGGCGTACACCGACGGCCGCACGTCCCGCGTGGCGCGCGGAGGCTTGGTCCCGCCGTGGCGCACCGAGTTGAGCACCGACACGTCGTAGCTGGTGGTGTCCATCTCGCCGCCGCCCTCCTCGTCGTAGGAGACCAGCTGCTCGTGGATCTCGGGGACGCTCTTGCCGTGGGCGCGGTCCTGCTTCCGGAGCCGCCGCCGCAGGAAGAGGAGCACCATGATCACTGCCGGGGAGAGAGCCGTGGGTTAGCGGGCTGGCCCGACCCTCACCTGCGCCCCCGTCTCTTCCCTGGGAATTCCTGCAGCTTACGGGACACCCTGGCCCCACACAGGTGTGCGTGGGTCCAGACACCTGGTGGGTCCACTGCTGGGACAGAGTCTCGGCCCCACCTGCCCCCATGTGGTCCTGACTGGTCGTCAGCGCCACTGGTAGGGGGGTCGGAAGGGAGAGGTACCCAGTGGGCTTCCCTCAAGTTCATTCTCTCCTCCAGTGTCAGCCTCATCTGCCTGCATCCTCGTTTCCTCCCTTCTCACACCACTGTGGCAAACCCTGCCACCTTCCTTCCTTCCTTCCTTCCTTCCTTCCTTCCTTCCTTCCTTCCTTCCTTCCTTCCTTCCTTCCTTCCTTCCTTTTCTTTCTTCCTTTCTTTCTTTCTTTCAAAAATTGATTTAAGAGCCCTAACCAGTTTGGCTCAGTGGCTAGAGCATCGGCCTATGGACTGAAGGGTCCCAGGTTCGATTCCGCTCAAGGCCATGTACCTTGGTTGCGGGCACATCCCCAGTAGGAAGTGTGCAGGAGGCAGCTGATGTTTCTAACTCTCTATCCCTCTCCCTTCCTCTCTGTAAAAGATCAATAAAATATATTTAAAATAAAATAAAAATTGATTTAAGAGAGAGAGAGAGAGGAGAGGAGAGGGAGAGAGACCGAGAGAAATATCACTGTGAAAGCGCAACGTCGATCTGTTGGTTGTCTCCCGTTTGCATCCCCTCTTCCTTCTGGGCTTCCTGGAAGCACCTCGCAAATAAACCACGTGCACCCCAATCCTAGGTTCTGCTTCCGGGGGAATCCAAACGAAGGCAAGGCCTGAAATGCTCCCAACCAGAAAAAAAGTGATATCCCGGCAGGAGGAACCCTCTGAAAGGGAAGAAAGCTCCTGGAGATCATCAAAATGAGACGTTTTTAAACTTTGCATCTCTTCCCAAAGGGTGAACTGGATCCTCTGTTTTTAAAACAGTTTTCATGTAAATAAGTGCCAAGAATGGTGCCTGGCACACAGGAAGTTGAATGTCGTATAGAAAGAATTTTAAAGTGGGGGAGGGTCCTTGAGCCCGGTCTCCCCCCCCCCCCCCCGCCCCATCCTTAGGCACCCAGGGAGGTGAAGTTGGCAGTCCTATCTCATTGGGGCTCAGGGTGGGGACTGGCTCAGGGCTATCCTGTGGGCTGGAGGCAGGACTGACCTGGATCCCTGGCCTCTCCCTCCCTTGGAGCAGGCCCCCCTCCCCCATCCCCTCCCGGCTCCGGGCACTGACCTGTGATGGTGAGGATGCAGAGGAAGATGGCTACCAGCACGGGGATGATGTTGTACCCCTGGTAGAGTTTCCCGTTGCAGAAGGTGGCCTCGCCATGCTCGTTGCACTTGCACACGGTCACGGTCAGCGTGCTGGTGCCTGTGAGGCTCGGCCGCCCGTTGTCCGAGATGAGCACAGGCAGGTGGTGGACCTTGGTATGCTCCCGGTCAAACTGCCCGTACTTGACGGTGATGTTGGCTGTGTTATCTGGAAGCACCAGGGCCTCAGAGTCAGGCTGTGCTGCCGGGAGTGCCTGTCCCCTTGTCCGCCCTGACAGTGTAGCTTGTCTCCTCCTGGGAGTCCTCCTGGATTGGGCCCGCCCATGTGCCACCTGGGGCGCCTCTGTGTTCTTTGCATCCCCTGCCTTATGTTTCAGCCTTTTGTTCTTCCAGAGGGGGGATATTTTGGGCAGCTCCTTGGATGTATCTTCTAAGAATGGCTTGGCCAGAATGTAAAATCCCTGTTTTCTCTTTCTGTGGGCAACTGATATGCCTGATCCCTTCCTCCCTAACTCCACTCTAATGATAGGCGACTCTCTTTCAGCTCAGTTAATGAATGTATTGTTTTAAGCTCTGACAAATAATAATCGGGGAAATAAAGTTTTCAATAGTCTTTTAGATCAGGCTAACTTCTGAGACTCTTTCTGTTATCCCTGCAAATTGGCTAGAAAGTAAAAACAATGCTTACGTTCCTGCCTGGGCATGCTGAGGGAATGATTGCATATGGACTTGAGAATATCTGGGGCAGGCTGGGCCTGGGACTGGGCTTTGGCCCGAATTTGACTTTCCCTCCCAGCTCCAATCAATGGTGTCCTGTGCAGAACTCCCGAGGGAGCGTTTTAAACCTGCAGGCGAACAGACCTCACCCCTTCCCAACCACCTCCTTTCCTTGCGTCCCTATCCTCTGTCCATTGCTGACTCCGTGGCTTTGGGCAGAGGCCAGATAATCCTCCCTTTGTAGGCTTCCTGGGAGGTCATGATACTGATGGCCGGGGGAGAGCACGGGATTTGGAGGGGGTATTTGGCCGCCGTGTAGGGTTGGTCCATGAAGCAAGCCAGCCGAGAGCAAAGGAGGCCATATTTTAGATTTCAAAGGAAAGCCAGTTCATTTCATTATTAAGTAGCCTTGTCTGTTATACTTGAGAGTGAACAATATGGCCATTGACACTATGGGAGAAATGAGTGCTTTCTCACTATTCCCATTTAATGCTATAGCAGGACACTCATGCTCAGTGAATCCAAGACCAACAAGCTTGCCTCCTGGCCGCACATGGGGGCTCCTTGGGGTAGCACTTAAGCTTTCCACCCCCTTGTAGACCTCTCTGAGGTAGGATTGAGGTGGACCTTGGGATGGGGTGATGGGTATTTTGGCCGCATTAGTTACTACTAAAGACAGCTGAACGCTGAGTGGTCCGTCATTGACTGTCAACACGTCATGGCCACCTTCCCTGCCCCCAGGAGGCTGTGGCCGATCCTCTGGGTCTGCCCCCGCTCTCAGAGACCCCTTCTCGGACCTTCCTCATCCTGACCTTGCAGTGGCTGTGTCCATACAGGGATCCTCACCAACCACAGTTTTGCCAGTCAGGGACGGGCAGGAATTCCACCCCATGCTGGCTGATGGATTGCTCTAGTTAGATTTAAGGGGGATTTTTATTTTTATTTTTATTTTTCTGAGGAAGCTGCTGAAGCTACGGAAACCTGTCTACCAGTGACTGGAGTGCAATCAACTCAGCATGACCCCACCCCTGAGCGCTTACTCATTGGAAGCTCTGATTGGCTACTACTGACATCATAGGACTCTCTGGGCTGTGATTGGCGGACTAGATCCTGTCCCAGGCCCCTGGCGGTAAGTAGTTATTGTAATTGAATTAAGACCAAGTTTTCTGATTCCTTGGCATTTCAAATTCACATGTCCAGTTTTCACTTTTTGGAAGTGACCTCAAAGTTCCATGTCATAGAGTAAATTGTAATTATGCTGAGTAATTCAGAGATTGTGTGTGAGGAATCCCTTGGCTAGTTTGGGAACCGAACTGACTGTCTGCACCCGTATCTATTCTGTACGCCTAGTCTCTTACGGGAAATGGCAGGTTATGCGGGCTTGACAGTTTGGCCAGGGCACCTCTGACCATTGTACAGGCCAATAAGGATTTGGCAGAAGTTGTACAAAATATGCCATGAAATGAAAACCCCAGTGAGGCCTTGCCCCCAGTTTGTTGACTTGAGCCTTGATCCTGGCGCTTCAAGACTCAAATAACCTCCCTCCTGACCCTCCTAAGAGCCAGGTACTTTCATGTGGACATACCGTGATTATCCGTGAGGGTGAAGTTGCTGTCCTGGGTGTTCAGGGAGAATTTGAACTTCACATTTTTTGGCGTTATGTCCGCGTCTGTTGCCAAGATTTGCACCACCAGCTGGAGTGTGGAAGACGCGGGTGGTCAGTGATGGTGTTGGGCTTGTCTGGAGTTCAGTGATGGAGACTCTGGGTTTAGACCTGACCCTGGCTGCCTCCCACCTGCAACACTGACTTAAATGACACCCACAAAGATACTCTTTGTACCGGCCCCCTCCCCGCCAATCTGTTCTCCGCGTCTTTTCTCTGAGCCTCAGTTTCTCCACCTATACAGTAGGGATAATGTCACCTTTCCTCAAGGCTGCTGTGCAGGTCACATTAAGCAACTGATTGTGGGTGGGAGGTGCTGCTCGGAAGCCTGTCCCAGGTGGGCGCCGCCTCGTCCTCCCACCCGAGCCAGACTCACCGTGCCCTGCTCAGCATTCTCGCACACTGTGGGCTCGTAGGGCTTGGCAAACTTTGGGGGGTTGTCGTTCACATCCAGAACTTCGATGTGGACCTGGACGATGGATTCTTTGCCCGTGGGGTTCCCTGCAGGGGGAAAGAACTTGTCACTGCAACGGGCTCCGCTGATGTGTGGATGGGGGCTCCCGGAGGAGGGCCCTTCTCACAGGAAGAGGGGGCCATGGAAGAGGGAGGCCAGGGAGGGTATTCTGGATGAAATGAGTGGAAGAGGTGGGGGGCGGGGCAAGCTTCATGCACAAGGATGCTTCCTAAAGAATTACTTGTAAGAATGAAAAGGTAATCTCAGGGAATTTAAAAAGCTTTTCATAAAATTGAGTTAAGTCATCACCAAACTAATCTCAGGATTTAATTAAGTAATTGAAATTAATTCAAACAAGTATAATTTATTAAATTAAATTACTTAATTAGAAAATGATTTAAAAGGTAAACAATGTAAGTGAGATTGGGCCAATAAATTACACCACTTTACAAGAATGAAATATGTGGCCATTTATAATGCCCGTGTAAATTACATTTTCAAAATGTAAGTTAAAAAACGACGGGTTAGAACCATGAGAAAATGGTTCTGAAATAAGGTTAAGTAAAAATGCAGGATAAGAGTTGATACAAATATTATAAACTTACTTCTGTAAATATATGTATAGGACAGTGATGGCGAACCTCTGACACGCGAACTCATTTTTTGGTTGATTTTTCTTTGTTAAATAGCATTTACATATATAAAATAAATATCAAAAATATAAGTCTTTGTGTTACTATGGTTGCAAATATCAAAAAATTTCTATATGTGACACGGCACCAGAGTTAAGTTAGGGTTTTTCAAAATGCTGACACGCCGAGCTCAAAAGGTTCGCCATCACTGGTATAGAAAAAGGACCACAGAAGGTACACTAAAGTGCTAACAGTAGTGGTCTCTGTATGGTAGGATTATGGGGGGATCATTTTCTTCTCCTAGTTTGTATTTTCCGTATTTTAAAAGAAACCACAAATAACTTTTAAAATTTAAATTACTTTCAAAATTTTAAAAAGTGTATGACTGTAAATAGATGGGGAAGAAAGGGCTAAAGATGGATCTGAAAACACAGGAGTCCATCACAGTTGGCCTGGCTGTCATATTGGGGATGTGGGTAGCACTGGGGGGCGGTGGCCAAGTCCCGCTTTCGCCCCCTCTCCGGGGGGTGGGGGGTGGTCTCCTGGGTGAGGCGGGAATGTTAATCTTTCTCTGCAGGGCAGTGGTGATTTTCTCATAGAGGACAAGGGTGCAAAACTCCAACTCTTGCCTTTCCCTTTGGCGCATGTTACACCAATTTCTGGAGAACCTAACCACCTTGGAGTTAGAACCTGCTGCAGATTTTGAATTCAACCCCCTAACTGGGACATAAAGAGCCCCAGACAGCCTTTTCCAAAATCCATGATCATAAGAATCATGTGGCGCTTGTCCAATGCATGTTTCTTGGCCCCGTTTCTGGCTCACTGGACCTGAACCACCAGGGAGGGGTCTGAAAAGCTCTAGGTTAAGAGGTGCCCCAGGTGATTCTTGTCACGGGGACAGCGCTTCATAAACGGTACTGTGCATGAGATTCCGATTCAGTCTGGGGTTGGGGCCTGGCCCTTGGCCTTGATAACAAGGTCTCAGGGGATATGGGTGCTTGCTGGTCCGTCCACACTCGGGGATGAAGGCTGCCTAACATCCCAGCCAAGTGGTGCTCTAAGGGAGCTTAGAAACCTCCAGAGACCCCCCCGTGACAGACGATGCAACTGCGAATGAAGGAAGGAAAGGAGAAGAGCCCCGATGGCCTGGCAGATGGGGTTACTCACCTCTAGAATCCAGCTCCTTGGCCTCCACAGTCAGGTTATACCAGGGAGTGACTTCTCTGTCTACTTCTTTCTCGTTGTAAATATTCCCCTGCTTGCTTATTTGGAAGAAATGGCCTTTGTCGCTGGTCCTGCGGATGAAGTATCTGCCGGGGGGAGAGAGAATCATGGCTTTCTATTGCTCTTTGCTGAGTTCACTTCCCTAGTATGACAGACAAGGCCCTTCAGGATCTGTCTCTTGCATCCTCCTCCGTCCTCTTCTCACTGCCCGTTGCACCCCACCACCCAGAGGGGTGCAGAGAAGCGAGGTGATCCCTTTGATCTTAGCGCTGTTGTCATCTCTGATGTGAGGGTGGTGCCTGAGCCTCCATCAACTGTGCTCTCAGAGCTGAGACAGGTGCACTTTCATCACCTACCCTATAGCTGCGATTGTGCTTGTGATGAATGAAAAGATAGTTGGGCAAGAGCCAGGAAGAAATATAAAAAAAAAGGAGCTATAAGAGATAAGAAGTGAGTGAAAGAAAATTAAATTTGTGAAGTAAAACTGTGAACAGTTCTTCCAGAAATCATAAACAAAGGTATGCAGAGGTGAAAAGAGAGAGGAAAACTATAATTATAATAATTATTTGCTACCACTGAAGAAAGTTCCAGAGCAAATGGAACAGAAGAAATGACAAAAGATATAATGAAAGGAAACTTTCCTGATCTGAAGAAAGGCCCGAATCTACAGATTAAAAGTGGCCATTGATATGAGGCATGGTTTTAAAAGGGGATCAGTATTTAGGTATATCCTGATGACACTTTTGAATTTCAAGTCTTATACGAAGACACTGAAGGGTCCAGTTAGGAAAAAAAAAAAAAAAGCATTTTTATAAAGAGAAACCAGAGTCACCCCAGAAAGTCCCCATAAATTAAATGCTAGAACACTTTGATAGTAGTTTTGGAGTGAAGTGTCTATAATCTGAGTATTAGACAAGCACATCTAGATGTTATGAACATAAGAAGGCAAAACAAAACAAACTGTGGTATTTGTAAACATGCAAGAAATCAGGAGTGATAGCTCTCATCTACAAAGATAGGCCCTGAAAAAAATTTTTTGAAAACTTCATCTAATTGAGAAATGTCTCAATATAAAGCAAAAAGTGGGAGGAATTAAAATGAAACTATTGATTTATTATTATATATATGAAAAAGCAATGGTGTTGTGTGTGTGTGTGTGTGTGTGTGTGTGTGTGTGTGTGAGAGAGAGAGAGAGAGAGAGAGAGAGAGAGAGAGAGATTGATTTTTAACTAGAAAATGTAGGTCCTGGGAAACATTTATAATTTTATAGATGGAAGTAAATTTCACTGATAAAAGTAAAAATGAATGTACTCTACCCAAATATCTTGAAGAAAAAAATAGATGGGGGAAAAGAAAAAACCCTATTAAGTTTGAGAAATGGGAAATGTAAAACAAGATAAAAAAATAACATAACATGTCACTTATGATGAGAAATGTAAATAGGTTACACACAAAGCATCCCAGTTTAGATGAAAAAGCAAAGTCAACGGCATTGTATTTTTGAAAGACAACTTAATGCCAAATGACCTAGCAAAGTTAAGAGTCAAGTTTGGAAAATACATATCAGGCAAACATGAATAACATGAACATAGGACTGGCGAACTTAACATCAGGCAACGTGGAGTTGAAGGCAAAATGTTTAGGCGGAACAAACTGGGTAAGGTCATAGGATAAAAGTTAGAAGGTGTAGTGAAGGTAAAATAGCTATCAACTATTAGAAACACTAAAATACATAAAGCAAAAGCATCAAGGAAAAGAATGAACACAGATACCATTATATTACATCACGAAACAAGTTAAAGCAAAAATACAAAATGCCCTACCACGAGTAAGTGAAAAGAAAAAAGCCAATCTTAAATTAGCCCTTGGGTCAGTGAAGAAGAAAAGCGATCATCACAGACTATTTAGAGTAGAATGGCCATGAGAGCAGTAGCCCAGGAACGTAGGAGATGTGGCCAGAAAGGAGGGACACGTTTGTCCTTAAGAAGAAGACGATAACATAGAAACATGAACTCCCCCCACATTGATATGTAAACACCATTCTCATTAGAATTCCAATGGGTTTTAAAAAACTGGGTAAAGAATTTAAAAATTCACAAGAAAGACTGTTTTAGGGTGCATAGAAAGTATGTAAAGTAAAAAGCAAGGAGGGAGGGGCTTGCCCTCTATACACCAAGTTTCAGGGTAAAGCTGCTACAATAAAACAGGATGGCTTTGCCAGAGAATAGATAGAATAGAGGATTCAGAAATAGATTCGGATGCAGACAGGAGCCTAATATATAAAGAGGGTCAGGAAACCAGGAGTTACTTATTTGGTGCTGGTACAATCGGCTAATCCTCGGGAATAGCATGAGATTGGATTAAATTCATACGCACTATCAAATGTTAAGTGGCCCTAGAAAGTATGAGTTAGAACTATATCTTTTGTCCCAGAGGGTAGAAGAGAGGAGTCTAGTTGAAATGGGCGTGGCATGATAAAAAAAATTAAAACAATAAAAAACCCAAACCGGACAAGCAAACAACAAACCTGCCGTTAACGCATCTTGCCGTTTGCCATGAAGAAAGGCGTGATAGGACCCCATCAAACATGAGTTTGGTGAACAGGTGTTATCTGGGAGTGGGGGGCTGCTGATGTTTCTTTATCCATCTTTGTGTCATTTCTCCGTGAAATGAGCACTTTTCCCTCTTGTGTTTTGGGAAGACAGATTTAATAAAGCGTGTTGAGTGCAGAGGATTTACATATGTTGTCTGGTTGGTTGCCCTCTTGACCGCCGGGTCTCCCTCGATGGGGCTTGGGGGAGCCAGACCTGGGGGAGCCGGGGTCCAGAGAACAGGCCCTTCAAGGCCGAGGGGCTCTGGTGGCCAGGGCTGTGCGAGGTGGTGCTCAGGCAGGACACGGTCGCAGAGGGTGGAAGAGAGGGCCACGTGGGCCAGTGGGAGAGCTTGGCTACTAGTCCTGTCTCTGCGTTTCCCACGTACACGCCGGGAGGTTTTCCCTTTGGGCCTGGGCTCAGTCCAGCAGCCAGAAGGACCTCAGGCCAGGACTGTCATGACCACCCCCTTCCTCACTCCCTCCTTACCCAATGTTCCTCCGCGCGGCGTCGGGGTCCACGGCCAGCACCGAGCCGATGAGAGGTTTCTTCAGGTTCTCCTGCAGCTGGAAGTGGTAGAAGGGCTTCTGGAAGACGGGGGGCTCGTCCACGTCGGTGACATGGATCGTGACGCGGGCCTTGTTTTTGGCGGAGATGCTGCTTGAGTAGCGGAGGTTGATGGTCGGGTCCGTGGCCTCGATGGTGAAGCTGTATTGCTGGATGCGTTCGTAGTCCAGGGGCTGTGGAGGGAAGAGGATGGTGAGCCCCTGTTCAGAGCCCCGCATGTAGTGTGTGATCTTGCCAGCACTCCTGCGAGGTAGTTCCGGGATGATACCCATTTTACAGATGAGGGGCTGGAGGCCTGGAGAAGTGATATTTCCCAGGCCATCAAGGGAGTGGCTGGGCCTGGCTGTCTGCACCTACCTCCCCCCTCCCCCCTTTCGCATCTCAGCTGCTTCCTTGCTCCACCCTCAAGCCTGGCTCTATGCCTGGCCCTGTTCCAAATCCTGGGGACACACAGGGACCAGCCCCAGTCCTGCTCTCGAGGGGGATCAAAGACTAGTGGTTCTAGCCACAGCTCCTTAAGGACGAGTCTTTTCTTATGTTTTTGCTCAAGAATCTTCTCCTGCCCTTGCCTGCTTAGTACAGTGGGGCCTTGACTTACGAGTGTCCCGACTAACGAGTTTTTTGAGATACCAGCTGTCTCTCGGCCGATTTTTTGCATTGAGTTGATAGAGTAATTTGAGTTAACGCGCTCCTTAACGAGCTCGGTCTCGGAACGAATTAAACTCTTAAGTCAAGGCCCCACTGTACTCTCCTACTCACCCTTCCAGAAGCCGATTCATCTTCCTCCTTTTCTCCTGTCACTGCTGCTGGGGCTTCCTGGGATCACCTCCCACGTAAACTGTTTACACCAAATCCTTGCCTCACGGTCTGCTTCAGGCAGGACCCAGCCTAAGGCACCGATCCTTCTCTCCTCGCTCCGCCGTCCCAGTGTCCGTGAGCACATGGCTAGCTCCAAGCTGACCAGAGTGCATCTCTGATGGCCTCTGACCGGCTAGCCGCCCTGGGCGAGTTCTGGAGATGCTGGGAGCCCCCAACCCCACATCTGTCCCCATCGCCCCCGGCCTGCAAACCTTTGTGGGCTTGATGATGCCCTCGTTGTGGGTGGGGTCCGTCTGGATGGTGAAGGTGTCCCTGAACTCTCCCTGCACGATGCTGTACTTGGTCATTCGGTGCTGGGGTTCGTCTGGGTCCTCAACAAACAGAGAGCCCAGGGGGCTGCCCACACGGATGTCTTCAGGCACCGTAAAGTTGTAGTTAGCTGATGCAAATAGGATGCCCCAGAGGGCATTGGGTTAATGAGATCCACAAGGCAATTGTCCCTCCTATTACCCTAATATATTCTGATATGGGAAATGGGCATGGGAAGATAATAATAATCCTATATAATAAAAGCCTAATATGCTAAGTGTCTGACCATTCGACCGTTCGACCAGTCGCTATGATGCGCACTGACCATCAGCTCCAACCAGTAGGTTAGCTTGCTGCTGGGGTCTGGCCGATTGGGACTGGGTGAGATGGGTCAGATATGCCCTGGAGCCCTCCCGCGGTTCCTCCCTGGCCCCGATGGGGCACCAGTGGGGTCCCTTGGCCTGGCCTGCACCCTCTCACAATCCAGGACCCCTCGGGGGATGTCAGAGAGCCAGTTTCGGCCCTATCCCCGCAGGCCAGGCCAGGCCAAGGACCCCACTGGTGCACGAATTCTTGCACTGGGCTTCTAGTTAATAATAATAATAATGCCACTGGAATTTTCAGTGTCAAGGCAAAATAGTTCTCCTCTATCTGTCCATCCATCCATCCAACTATCCAACTAGTTATTAAGCATCTACTGTACGCCAGGCACTTTGCTAGGGGAGTTATGCATTGACAAGAGGGACAAGTCCCGCCTTCTGGGAGCTTAAGCCATGCACAACGAGGCCACTCAGGAAAACTGGCCTGTCCTTGGGGAGGCCGAGCCCCTGGCTTTGCCTCAGTATTAGAGGGTTCATGTGAAGAGCCATCGCCTTCCTCCTCAGCCCCACCCAGGGCATGTGAGAAGCTCTTGTCAGGCATTTTTGGGGAGAATCAGTCTGTGGCTGGGCTCAGTGTTCTGAGTCAGGGGCAGTAGGACAGCCTTGGGAATGTGCGCAGGGATGGGGAGCAGGGCCCCTCCTTCGCCAAAGTGATTTCCCTGAGCCCCAGGCCCACCCTGGGGTGGGGTGAGGGGTTGAGCCCCAGGTCACCGCATCTGGAGCATTCCGCCCGCTGCCCTGCCCAGGGCCCCAGGGGAGGGGCTCACTCTGGGTGAAGATGGGGAAGTTGTCGTTGATGTCCTCCAGAGTGATCAGCACGGTGGTCGTGCCGGAGTCCCCGCGGAGGCCCTGGGCATCTTGGGCTTCCACCACGATCTCGTACTTGGCCTGCGTTTCTCGGTCCAGGTTGTTGACTTTGGTGAAGACGAGTCCTGCAGAAAGGGTCCCAGCAGGAGCCATGTTACCTGGGGAGCTTGAAGAAAATGCTGGTGCCCAGGCCTTCTCCAGAGGGCACCTGACTGCCAAGCGCCCAGGGCATTCTAGTGTGCAGCCAGGGCTGAGGGACACTGGCCAACCACCCCCTGCCGCCACCCCTGCACTTCGGGGCCAGAGCTGCCCAAACAGTTTGGTCCAATATTAGCCTTAGCTGCCGGGAGCACTGTGCTGAGAAAGAGCCTGAGGCCCCCTCTCGGCTCAGCGTAGAGGAGAGCTGTAACCAGCTTCCACTCCTGCCTCCTGTGTCCACGCGTGGGTCCTGATTTTGTTCCCTGGACTGGAGTCCGTGTCTTGGGCACCTGTCTGCTTCCTTCTGCCCTCACCAGCCACCTTGTCTTACCATGGGATACCAACCACCTCCTTAGCATAGTGTGGCCCAGTGGTCAGTGACCCCTGTCAGACTGGGCTTCCCTCAGCACCCACACCTGGAATATCTCCCCCTCCCCCGCTCCCCGAGCCACAGGAGGGTCAGTCTCACAGACCAGAGTTAGAAATGCCAAAGTATTCGTCTCCTTTCAGGATGTGGTACATGACGGTGGTGTGCTCTGCCACGGTGGGGTCATCTGCATCCACTGCTGTCAGTTGGAAGACGGAGGTCCCTGTGGAGAGAGAGTCCAGGGGGTTGCACCCTTGTGACTGCCAGCCCCACCTTGTTCCCAGATGGGTGTCCCCTGAACCCACCTCCCCCAGGGCCCCCGGGCGAAAAGGCTGCTTTATTTCCCGAGGAGCCTGCATGGGGGCAAAGTGCTGGCAGCAGGGGAGGCCCAGCCTGATCGGCCTCCAAGG
>NW_005873053.1:23388-32785 GCF_000147115.1 Myotis lucifugus | reverse complement strand
AACATCTTATGTAAGATCTGGGCACATCCTTACCCCTACCCTCTTTCCCCTCTTGCCAAAACACAGCTAGTAAGAGGCAGAAGCAGGATTCAATACCCAGTGCTCATGGCTCTTTCTGCTGAACCACAGCACCTCCAGGGCTCACACCCCCTGTGACTGGGTGATGGGCAGCCTGGATGGAAGACAATGAGGGGAGAAAGAGGTTTGGGAGGGAAATTAAGGATTTGATGCTCAGGTGGGGTGTTGAGGTGACCAGTTAGACATCCAGGTGGACCTGTTGAGTAGCAGTTGGATGTGTGAGTTTAGTGTTTCAGGCTGAGGTGGAGGTGGAGATAGAAGTTTCCAGGCTGCACTTGGGAACAGCACACAGAGCACAGTGATCCCTGAGGCCATGGTTTCCCATTGTCTCCCCTCAGCTCCCACCTGATGCAGAGGTGGAGCCCAGGGAAAACTCCAACCACGGAGCCATTCCCTCACTCACCCCCAGAGCTCTGTCCCCACGAGCCCAGGCAGGAAGCCCCCTCCCTTACCCACTCCTATCAGGACCAAATGGCCCCACCATGGAAGTTCACACTGGATATGTAATGGTAGGGACAGAAGTCTAGGGGCTGGTCGGGAAAACATAAGGTCACATAATTATAACGTCATGGGCGGGAGATGAAGGAGGACGTGAATTCAGGAGAAACTTCCAGGGTGACCATTGGTGTTGGATATTGGCATGGAACAGGGGCAAAGGTAAGCTGACCCCTGGTCTCAGAATGGGCCATCTCAGGTGAGGGAGGCTGAAGGTTTGTCATTCCCTGAGCTCAGAAACAGAGAGAAAGAAAACTGAAAAATTATGGAACATGAAACTGTGGTGTGCTGGGCGGGGACACTGAGGAGCAGGTGGGGGTGTGCAAAGGGAAGGAGGAAAGGGGACCAGGAAGGGTCGGGGCAGAGAAGACCCCGTGCAGCCACTGCCAGTTGAGTGTCCCTGGGCAAGTCCCTCTACCTGTCTGATCCTTGGTTTCCCCAGCTGAGCAAGGGGTGCTGCTTCCTTCCCCTGGGCTTGGGCAGGTGGTAGTTATGGGGGGAAATGTGCCAGCAGAGCCTGCTGTGTGACTGTGTCAGGCCCAACCTTGCCCCTGTCCCTGCAGGAAACAGGCAGCCGCTCTAGGACAAGTTGCAATCTCAGGTCCTTCATGAGGCTGTCCCCTGGGTCTCAGGTCAGCAGCTCAAACAGGATCAAACTCCCATGTCTGACGTTGCCTGGTGCCCAGCCTCAGGAAGGGGTTGATACACCGCTGTGGTGTCAACACCCTCCACATGCACAGTACACCTGCATGTGCATGTCTGCATCCAAGTGTGTGTGTAGGCAACATGCACACGTTATGTATGCACAGAACAAGGCATTCCAGGCTTCAACTTCCACACAGGACAACCTCTAGAACAGGGGTGGACAAACTTTTTGACTCGAGGGCCACAATGGGTTCTTAAACTGGACCGGAGGGCCGGAACAAAAGCATGGATGGAGTGTTTATGTGAACTAATATAAATTCAAAGTAAACATTATTACATAAAAGGGTATGGTCTTGCCAAAACCGGTTTGGCTCAGTGGATAGAGCGTCGGCGTGCGGACTGAAGGGTCCCAGGTTCGATTCCGGTCAAGGGCATGTGCCTGGGTTGCGGGCACATCCCCAGTGGGGGTTGTGCAGGAGGCAGCTGATCGATGTTTCTCTCCCATCGATGTTTCTAACTATCTATCTCTCTCCCTTCCTCTCTGTAAAAAATCAATAAAATATATTTTTAAAAAAAAAGGGTATGGTCTTTTTTTTTTTTTTAGTTTTATTCATTTCGAACGGGCCGGATCTGGCCCACGGCTGCTCTAGAAGCTACAGCAGGCTGAGGAGTTCAAGGGACCAAGAGTTCCCCCTTCCCCCCGCCACGCCACACACACAGACACACACAGACACACACAGACACACACACACGCCACACACACAGACACAGACAGACAGACAGACAGACACACACACACACACACACTCACCAGGTGATGAACAAACTAAGTAATCATGGACTCCACAGGCCCAGCTATAGATCCCAGCCAGAGCCTCTGCAGCTCCCTGAAATCTGTCTCACCTTCCTGGCTGTTTCGTTGCAGATTCGTGCAGAGCCCAAGCCTGGAGACCTGATTGAGATTTCCCGAATCGACTCCTCACACTGGGGCCTCTATGTGGGCGATGGTTATGTGGTCCACCTGGCTCCCCCAGGTAAGGGGGTTGAAAGTGTAACTCTCCAAAGATTTGTTAACATGATGAGAACAATTCAACGCCAAATGCCACCCCGGGAACCCTGCATTGGTTTCTCCCTGAGCTGTGCTTGAGTTCATCCTACATCCGGTCCCTTAGAAGCAGCTTAATGGTCCCACAAGTCCGGACACAGTAGGGAAAGAGGTCCGAGGGGCCAGGTGAAGCCGGACTGGGGCCGCATTCGGGGCTCTCCAGCTCCGGCCCTTTAACTGGGTGCGCAGACAGATTTCACTAAACCAGCCACATGTCTAGGTGTCCACAGTCTCATAAAGGAGAAGGATCAATGACGGTGGATGGTCAACTAGACGATGTCCATTCATATCATGGAGCACAATAGCAGCCACTGACCATCAGAATTTTCATTAGCTTGAAAAAGTATTCACAGCTCATTAAGTATAAAGAGTAAAATCCGTGAATCCTCTAATCACATTGGTGAAGGGACAGACACCAAGGCTCAATAGTGTAATCCCTGGCCCTTCTAGCCTGTCTTGTGTCTTCTCTCTCCCTCCCTGGCCTCCCCTGCAGTTCCTGATACTCCTGTGTCTGATTCCAGGGGAGAGCTCTGAGGCTGGCGCCCCCACCAGCTTAGGGGTGGTGAAAAGGGAGCTCCTTGAGAAAGTGGTGGGAAACTGCTCCTATAAGGTCAACAACCACTTGGACCACCTGTACAAACCACGGCCCATAAAGGAGATGCTCAGATCTGGGAAGGAGATGGTTGGTAAGAAGATGGAGCACAGTGTTCTGAGCAGGAACTGTGAGCGCTTGGTCACGGATCTGAGATACGGCAAGGCCCACAGCCAGCAGGTAAGGCCCTCTCTGGCGGAATCCCTCTCCTTCCTGAAGGTCTGCTTGGGGTGGAGGTGTCAGGGCTGTGCACTGAGAAGAAAAACTTACCCCGAATGATGCAAAATTATGCTCCCTGCTTCCTGCTGGCTGGGAGTCAGGATGTCTGAGATCAAATCTCGGGACTGTTCCTGATCCACTCAGGGTCTTTAAACAGGTCACTTCCTCTCAGCCTCATTTTCCCCATGTGCAGAAGGAGGGGATTGTTTGGAGGACCTCTGTTTGGGGACCTCAATCGATTTAGGATCCTTTACCTCTAAGACCCACCCTAAAGGCAGCTCCTGAAGCCCTGTGTGCTGTCAGGAAAATCTGGGCCAAACCGGGATCATGACAGGTCTCCTAAGGCCCCGGAGAGCCCTCGGGCAAGAGATGCTCAAGGTCTGTGGCCCATGTAAGAGCTCGAGGACATGTTATGTAAGGTCTGGGCACATCCTTACCGCTCCCTCTTTCCCCTCTTGCCAAAACACAGCTAGTAAGAGGCAGAAGCAGGATTCAATGCCCAGTGATCCCTGTTCTTTCTGCTGAACCACAGCACCTCCAGGGCTCAAAGCTCCTGTGATTGGGTGATGGGCAGCCTGGATGGAAGAGAATGAGGGGAGGAAGAGGTTTGGGAGGGAAATTAAGGATTTGATGCTCAGGTGGGGTGTTGAGGTGACCAGTTAGACATCCAGGTGGACCTGTTGAGTAGCAGTTGGATGTGTGAGTTTAGTGTTTCAGGCTGAGGTGGAGGTGGAGATAGAAGTTTCCAGGCTGCACTTGGGAACAGTACACACAACACAGTGATCCCTGAAGCCTTGGTTTCCCATTGTCTCCCTTCAGCTCTCACCTGATGCAGAGGTGGAGCCCAGGGAAAACTCCGACCACGGAGCCATTCCCTCATTCACCCCCAGAGCTCTGTCCCCACGAGCCCAGGCAGGAAGCCCCCTCCCCTATCTACCCCCATCAGGACCAAATGGCCCCACCATGGAAGTTCACACTGGATATGTAATGGTAGGGACAGAAGTCTAAGGGTTGGTCGGGGAAACGTGGGGTCACATAATTATAACTGGGGCGCCCTTAACCAAGTCATGGGTGGGAGATTAAGGAGGACGTGAATTCAGGAGAAACTTCCAGGGTGACCATTGGTGTTGGATATTGGCATGGAACAGGGGCAAAGGTAAGCTGACCCCTGGTCTCAGAATGGGCCATCTCAGGTGAGGGAGGCTGAAGGTTTGTCATTCCCTGAAATCAGAAACAGAGAGGAAGAAAACTGAAAAATTATGGAACATGAAACTGTGGTGTGCTGGGCGGGGACACTGAGGAGCAGGTGGGGGTGTGCAAAGGGAAGGAGGAAAGGGGACCAGGAAGGGTCGGGGCAGAGAAGACCCCATGCAGCCACTGCCAGCTGAGTGTCCGTGGGCAAGTCCCTCTGCCTCTCTGATCCTCAGTTTCCCCAGCTGAGCAAGGGGTGCTGCTTCCTACTCCTGGGCTTGGGCGGGTGGCTGTTATGGGGGGAAATGTGCCAGCAGAGCCTGCTGCCTGAGTGTGTCAGGCCCAACCTTGCCCCTGTCCCTGCAGGAAACAGGCAGCCGCTCTAGGACAAGTTGCAATCTCAGGTCCTTCATGAGGCTGTCCCCTGGGTCTCAGGTCAGCAGCTCAAACAGGATCAAATTCCCATGTCTGACGTTGCCTGGACACCCAGCCTCAGGAAGGGGTTGATGCACCGCTGTGGTGTCAACACCCTCCACATGCACAGTACACCTGCATGTGCATGTCTGCATCCAAGTGTGTGTGTAGGCAACACGCACACATTATGTATGCACAGAACAAGGCATTCCAGGCTTCAACTTCCACACAGGGCAACCTCTAGAAGCTACAGCAGGCTGAGGATTTCAAGGGACCAAGAGTTCCCCCCTACCCCGCCACGCCACACACACACATGCACACATACACGCACACACATACACACACACACACTCACCAGGTGATGAACATACTAAGTAATCATGGACTCCACTGGCCTAGCTACAGCTCCCAGCCCCGGCCTCTGCAGCTCCCTGAAATCTGTCTCACCTTCCTGGCTGTTTCGTTGCAGTTTCGTGCAGAGCCCAAGCCTGGAGACCTGATTGAGATTTCCCGCATCGGCTCCTCGCACTGGGGCCTCTATGTGGGCGATGGTTATGTGGTCCACCTGGCTCCCCCAGGTAAGGGGGGTGAAAGTGTAACTCTCCAAAGATTTGTTAACATGATGAGAACAATTCAACGCCAAATGCCACCCCGGGAACCCTGCATTGGTTTCTCCCTGAGCTGTGCTTGAGTTCATCCTACATCCGGTCCCTTAGAAGCAGCTTAATGGTCCCACAAGTCCGGACACAGTAGGGAAAGAGGTCCGAGGGGCCAGGTGAAGCCGGACTGGGGCTGCATTCGGGGCTCTCCAGCTCCGGCTCTTTAACTGGGTGCGCAGACAGATTTCACTAAACCAGCCACATGTCTAGGTGTCCACAGTCTCATAAAGGAGAAGGATCAATGATGGTGGATGGTCAACTAGACGATGTCCATTCATATCATGGAGCACAATAGCAGCCACTGACCATCAGAATTTTCATTAGCTTGAAAAAGTATTCACAGCTCATTAAGTAAAAAGAGTAAAATCCGTGAATCCTCTAATCACATTGGTGAAGGGACAGACACCAAGGCTCAATAGTGTAATCCCTGGCCCTTCTTCCCTGTCTTGTGTCTTCTCTCTCCCTCCCTGGCCTCCCCTGCAGTTCCTGATACTCCTGTGTCTGATTCCAGGGAAGAACTCTGAGGCTGGCGCCCCCACCAGCTTAGGGGTGGTGAAAAGGGAGCTCCTTGAGAAAGTGGTGGGAAACTGCTCCTATAAGGTCAACAACCACTTGGACCATCTGTACAAACCACGGCCCATAGAGGAGATGGTCAGATCTGGGAAGGAGATGGTTGGTAAGAAGATGGAGCACAGCGATCTGAGCAGGAGCTGTGAGCGCTTGGTCATGGATCTGAGATACGGCAAGGCCCACAGCCGGCAGGTAAGGCCCTCTCTGGGGGGCTCCCTCTACCTTCTGGAGGTCTGCTTGCAGTGGGGGTGTCAGGGTTGACTACCCAGAATAAAAAAATTACTCTTAATGATGAAAACTTGGGCTCTTGGGGTCCTCTGGCTGGGAGTCAGGATGTCTGAGAGCAAAACTCAGGTCTGTTCCTGATCCACCCAGGCTCTCTTGACAGGTCACTTCCTCTCTGGCCTCAGTTTCCCCATGTGCAGAAGGAGGGGATGTTTGGAGGACCTCTGGGGCTCTGGCCAGTTCTGTCCCTTTGGGATCTTTCGCCTCTAACACCCACCCTAAAAGCACCTCCTCATGCCCCTGTGTGCTGTCAGGGAAAGTCTGGGCCAACCCTGAACCATGACAGGTCTAAGGCTTCGGACAGCACTCTAAGGAGAGATGCTCAAGGTCTGTGGCCTATGTAAGAGCTCAAAAGAGTTCTTCTGAGAAGATACTGTGCAACTACTTCCAGTTGAGTGTTCTTGGGCAAGTCTCCCTACCTCTCTGACCTGCATTCCCTATGTGAGGAACTGGGTGCTCCCTCCTCCTCTATGTGACCCAATAATATAAGATCTGGGCACAGCTTTAACCCCTTCCTCATTGCCCTTTTACCAACACAAGCGAGTAGGGATTCAAACCCCAGTGGTCCCTGCTCTTCCTGCTGAACCACAGTGTCTCCATGGCTGGAAACCCAGGGCTTAGGTGATGAGGATCCCTGGATGGAGGCAAATCAAAAAAGGAAGAGCAGGTTGCAGATAGAAATTAAGGATTTCTTGCTCAGGTGGGGTGCTTGAGGTGACCAGTTAGACATCCAGTTGGACCTGTTGAGTAGGAGTTGGACTTGTGAGCCCGGAGGTAGAAGTTTCCGGGCTGCACTTGGGAACAGTACACAGAGCACAGTGATCCCTGAGGCCATGGTTTCCCATCCTCTCCCCTCAGCTCTGCCACCACCTCCCTCTGCAGAGCTTGAGCCCAGGTAGTGCTCAGACCACAGAGCCATTCCACTTCCACCCCCAGAGCTCTGGCCCCAGGAGCCCAGGCAGGAAGCCCCCTCCCCTATCCACTCCCATTAGGACCAAGTGGCCCCACCATGGAGGCTCACACAGGCCCTGGAGTGGGTGGGGCAGAAGTCTGGGGGTTGGTCAGGAAAACATGGGGTCACATAATCGGGAATAGAATGGCCCTGAATAAAGTCATGGGGGAAAGATGAACAAAGAAGTGAATTCCAGAAAAGCTTCCAGGCTAAATGACCACTGTTGGATGTTGGCATGGAATGAGGGCAAAGGGAAGCTGGCCCCTGGTCTCAGATTGGGTGGCCTGGGGTGAGCACTGGGGGAGGTTTGCTGAGGTCAGACACAAACAGGAAGATAAACTGAAAAATTCTCAAATCAGGAAGCTGTGGTGCCCTGGGCAGGGACACTGAGGAGCAGGGAGGAGGTGATAAGGAAGGGAGGGAGGGAGGAAAGGGGACCAGGAAGGGTCGGGCAGAGAAGACCCAGTGCAGCCACTGCCAGCTGAGTGTCCCTGGGCAGCTCCCTCTACCTCTCTGATCCTCAGTTTCCCCAGCTGAGCACATGGGTGCTGCTTCCTTCCCCTGGGCTTGGGAGGGTGGCAGTTATGGGGGAAATGTGCCAGCAGAGCCTGCTGGGGGACTGTGAGCCCTGTACCCAGGGCAGGAAGCAGGGAAACAACAGGAGGGCCTTCTCCAATGCTCAGGTGCCCTTAGGGTGCTGTCACCTGCTGTCTGTCAGCTCAGCATCTTCTCGGGTCGTGTACCGGGGCTGGGAGGGCAGAGTGTGAGGTGGTGGGTGTAGGGCCCATGCACAGCCAGGGCAAACACAGGATGGAGACATGAGGGTCAGAGTGTGAGAGCAGAGAAGCTCAGACTCACCTGGACAATTTTTGGGGTTGGGGCTTGTACTTAGTCTCATTTAACAGAATTTACATACAGACTGTTGTGTTATAACCCTCGAGACACATGCACAATACATGTCTGCACCGTAATGTGTGTGCATGTACACACAACACACAAAATATCCATACACAGGACATTTTCTTCATAGATAAGGTGAACTAAAATACAGAAAAACTTCCTGAATAATCAGTGGAAAATTTGCAGGAGAGAACTCTGATATCCCAGGATTTTAAGTGGCAACTGCATAGAGACTGGTTGGAGGGGCGGAGGAGCCTCATGCCCACAGACAGCAACTGAAGTCCTGGAGAGATATCTCAGCTGTGGGGGGTGCCACTGAGAACTCTGAGATCTAATCCCCAAGCTGGGCCCTCCAGCAGAGACACCAGAACTGAGAAGGGTACCCTCATAACATCTGGCTGTGAAAAGCAGTGGGGTGCTATCTGCCAGGAAGTGTCAGCTGTAAATTCAGGCACCCTCTTAAAGGGCCAATATACAAAATTCCCCGTGGGGCCACCCACCTTGTGCTCTGGCAGAGGGAGGGTGAAGTGGATGGGAGCTGTGAGAGCAGAAGCCAGGACTGAACACTTGGGGGTTAGAGCTCCGAAGGCAGACACCCCAAGTTTCCTGGGCTGAGTCATTCCCTCACGCAGAGGAGGACATGGCTCCCACATTGACATTTGCCTTGCCTGGGAAAAGACAGGTGACACACCCTATTTGAAAATACCTTGCCCTGAAGCCACTTAAGAGCTTAAAAATAACAATTAGCCTCCGGGCAGAAGCAAGTGCCCCACCCTGTTGAAAAAAAAACAGTTGCCACACCTGAGGATGATTGCCTGGGGGGCAATTCAAGCTGAATCCTATCAGGCTGTAGGAAGAGGTGGTCTCTGGAGGCTTTGAGTATTTGCCTGATCTAATTAGTCAGAAACAGCCTTTAGCACTGTCCTGCACTAGAGATTGAGAGGTGTAGAGCAAGCATGTCAAACTTGGGGCCCACAACGAATATTTTTGTGGCCCACCCAATATATCGGTATGTAAGAAATGTTTGAATAAAAATTTCATAACTTAATTTTTAAAATATCCTGTTATACATAATTAGTAATAATGAACTACAACTTTCACTAATGACTGATTATTATAATCATGTTGTATCCATTTCCCTATATGCCTTACATGCAGGCACACCATTTCTCTCCACTAATACTAGCAGCAAATATTTTAGCAGCCGATTGCCAGGTCATTAGTCTTATACTGACTTGTTTGGTGTGTACACAGGAAATAATTAGCTTTCGGAGAACAGAAACATAGGTTTA
>NW_005873053.1:18352-22960 GCF_000147115.1 Myotis lucifugus | reverse complement strand
CCTTGTTTATTTGCCCTTTGTTAGCCTTTGAGTTCGACATGCTTAGTATAGAGATCTACTAATACAGAGTCACAAACCCAGACAGACAGCCAAAATGAGGAGACAAAGAAGCAACTCCCAAATGAAAGAACTAGAGAATTCTCCAGAAGAAGAGAAAATTAAGCAGATTTAAGAAACTTATCTGAAACAGAGTTCAGAGTAATAATGGTAAAGATGCTGAACAGCATAAAAAAAGATATAGTAGCGGAAACCGGTTTGGCTCAGTGGATAGAGCGTCGGCCTGCGGACTGAAAGGTCCCAGGTTCGATTCCGGTCAAGGGCATGTACCTTGGTTGCGGGCATATCCCCAGTAGGAGATGTGCAGGAGGCAGCTGATCGATGTTTCTCTCTCATCGATGTTTCTAACTCTCTATCTCTCTCCCTTCCTCTCTGTGAAAAATCAATAAAATATATTTTTTAAAAAAAGATATAGTAATTGTGAAAAAAGAACAGTTTGTGATAAAGAATGACATAACACAAATAAATAACACATTGGAAAGAATATACAGCAAATTAGGAAAAGCTAAGGATTGAATCAGTGAATTAGAAGACAGAGTTGAAAATATCACTCAATTAGAGAACCAAAAAGAGAAAACAAAAAAACAGGAGGACAGCTTAAGGGAGCTGTGGGACAATGTGAAATGTAACAATATTAGGAAAAGCAGGTGTGTCAAAGGGGCAGAAAGGGAGAAAATGTTTGAAGAAATAATGGCAGAAAACTTCCCTAACCTTGTAAAGGAAAAAGTCACACAAGTTCAGGAAACACAGAGAACCCCAAGCAAGAAGAACCCAATCAGGCCCATGCCCAGACACATCATAATTAAAAAGCATTAAAGACAAAGAGAAAATCTTAAAGGCAGCAAGAGAAAACTTTTTACCTACAAAGGAGTTCCCATAAGGCTGACACCTGATTTCTCATCAGAAACTCTACAAGCCAGAAGGGAATGGCATGAAGAACTCAAGGTCATGGAAAGCAAGGATCTGAGACCAAGATTATTATATCCAGCAAGGCTATCATTCAAAATAGACGTTGAAGTAAAGAACTTCCCAGACAAAAAAAAAAAAAAAAGGCTAAAGGAGTTCATCACCAAGCCAGCATTACAAGAAATGCTAAAGGGACTGCTATAATGAGAAGAAGAAAGAGAGAGAGAGAAACCTAGCCATACAGAATTAAAATGGCAATAAATAAGTACCTATCAATAATAACCCTAAATGTAAATGGATTAAGTGTTCCAATCAAAAGGCATAGGGTATCCACAAAAACATGGCCCAACTATATGCTGTCTACAAGAGACCCACCTCAGAACAAAAGACACACAGAGGATGAGAGTGAAGGGATGGGGAAAAAAATTTCCATGCAAACGGAAAAGAAAAAAAAGCTGGAGTAGCAACATTCATATCCAACAAAATAGACTTTAAAATAAAGGCCATCACAAGAGACAACTACATAATACTAAAGGCATTGATCCAACAAGAGGATATAACCCTGGTAAACATATATGTACCCAATATAGGAGCACCTAAATATATTTTTAAAAACTTCTAGAGGACTTTAATGGAGAGATCAACAACAACACAGTCATAGTAGGGGACTTTAACACCCCTCTGACTTCACTGGACAGATTTTCCAGACAAAAACTTAACAAGGAAACAGAGACTCTAAAGGACACACTGGATCAGATGGATTTAATGGACATTTATAGAACATATTACCCCAATGCAGCAGAAGACAAATTCTTCTCAAGTGCACATGGATCATTCACAAAGATAGACCACATTTTAGGACACAAAACAAATCTCTACAAGTTCAAGAAGATTGAAATCATAGAAAGCATCTTCTCAGATCACAGTGGAAAGAAATTAGAAATCAACTACAGTAAAAGCACCCCAAAACATTTAAGCACATGGAGGCTAAATAGCATGAATTAAACAATGAATGGATTACCAATGAGATCAAGAAAGAAATAAAAAACTTCCTGCAGAAAAACAGCAGTCCCGATAGGACCAAGATGGCGGCATAGGTAAACACCGGAGACTGCTGCCGCAAACAACCACTTCAAAAATACAACTAAAAGACGGAACGGACATCACCCAGAACCACAGGAAAGCTGGCTGAGGAGAGACTCTTCAACTAGAAGGAAAGACAACAGCATACCGAGGCTCAGAGGAGGCACAGTGTGGAAAATTTAAAGGTGCAGAGGTGCGCGCTAAAAGCGGGCTGGTGGCTGAGGGCGCGGTTGTCGTTTTTGGTCGGGAGTGAGTCTCAGACTTTCGGCTCCAGATCCGGGCAAGTCTCTAGGGACTCAGACTCAGATGGGAGAAGCGGGATTGTCCGGCATCAGTTGGAACCTAAGGGCAGCTTTCTCTCCGAAGTTTGCAGTTGCTGCCGGGGTTCTGAGAAGCAGAGCCTCGGGGAACGGGACTGAGAGCAGCCATAACTGCTCCCTCTGCCCGCCCTGCTGATCCCTTGCGACCCGCCCCGCCCAAGCCCTGCACAGAGCCATTTGCCGGATCGCCTCAGGCAAAGGCTAGATTAGCACCTCCCCAGAGGACAGAAGTTTTCCCGGGCAGACACAGGTGATTCTCACAGCCAGTCGGCCTGGTGGTCAAATCCCTCTAGTATTTAACTACAACAATCAAGGCTTAACTAGAACAAGACTGCGCACAAAGAGCACAAGGGGGTGCACCAAGAAAGCATAAAAGATGCGGAGACAAAAAAACATGACAGAAATGGAGGATATGGAGCTAAAAAACGCAATTTTGAGGGCTTGCAATAAACTTGTGGAGAGCCTCACGAAAACTAATGAGACCCTCGATGCTATGATAAAGAAACTAGAAATTAAGCATACACGGACTGAAATAAAGAATATTATACAGACACCCAATAGCAGACCAGAGGAGCGCAAGAATCAAGCCAAAGATTTGAAATGCGAAGAAGCAAAAAACACCCAACTGGAAAAGCAAAATGAAAAAAGAATCCGAAAATACGAAGATAGTGTAAGGAGCCTCTGGGACAGCTTCAAGCGCACTAATATCAGAATTATAGGAGTGCCAGAAGATGAGAGACAGCAAGATATTGAAAACCTATTTGAAGAAATAATGGCAGAAAACTTCCCCCACCTGGTGAAAGAAATGGACTTACAGGTCCAAGAAGCGCAGAGAACCCCAAACAAAAGGAATCCAAAGAGGACCACACCAAGACACATCATCATTAAAATGCCAAGAGCAAAAGACAAAGAGAGAATCTTAAAAGCAGCAAGAGAAAGAGACTCAATTACCTACAAGGGAATACCCATACGACTGTCAGCTGATTTCTCAACAGAAACTTTGCAGGCCAGAAGGGAATGGCAAAAAATATTCAAAGTGATGAATACCAAGAACCTACAACCAAGATTACTTTATCCAGCAAAGCTATCATTCAGAATTGAAGGTCAGATAAAGAGCTTCACAGATAAGGAAAAGCTAAAGGAGTTCATCACCACTAAACCAGTATTATATGAAATGCTGAACGGTATCCTTTAAGAAGAGGAAGAAGAAAAAGGTAAAGATACAAATTGTGAACAACAAACATGCATCTATCAACAAGTGAATCTAAGAATCAAGTGAATAAATAATCTGATGTACAGAATGAACTGGTGATTATAATGAATCAGGGACATAGAAAGGGAATGGACTGACTATTCTTGGGGGGGAAAGGGGAATGGGAGATGCGGGAAGAGACTGGACAAAAATCGTGCACCTATGGATGAGGACAGTGGGTGGGGAGTGAGGGCGGAGGGTGGGGCGGGAACTGGAAGGAGGGGAGTTATGGGGGCGGGGAAAGAGGAACAAATGTAATCTGAACAATAAAGATTTAATTAAAAAAAAAAAGTAGAAGAAATCTACTCCCTCTTTTGGTAAAGTGAGAGCATTGGCTTTCTGCAGCAGCTCATCTTTTCTCTCCTCAAGATGATCTTTTGGAAAGTCACCTACTATGATGACAATCCATGGGCCTGGCTGAGCTTTCCAGAGATAGTATCTGTGCTCAAAGAGCCATGACAAGTCGGCTGGAGGCCGAATTGTGGTAGGAGGGGCAGGCTCAAGGGGCCCTTGCAGCTCCCTCAGCCTCACACAGTTGGGAGAGGGCTGTGCTCCAGTGTGTGGTTCTAACACTGAAGCAGTTTTGAGCCTTCAAGGAGGGCTTGAGCACTTGCTGGTGTTGAAGCAGCCACTCCCAATCTGGCTATGACACTTTTGGCTACATGAATGAGAATGAATCATCCTAGTCTTTTATTTGCAAATAGTAGTGAAAAGGCATTTTGTTTACTTCTTCCTTTATTCAATGTATAGTCTCAGAAAATCATGCTCAGGGCACCAAATTATTCCTTTTTACAGATGAGAAAACTCAGTCTCAGATTAAATGACTCTCTCAAGGTTCCTAGGCAAGTTTGTGAAAAAACTTGGGAAATTGTTCAGAATTCGTCAGAATCATAGGGTCTTTGAGAATCTCCCTTTGATGACCACAAAACCTACCACCTTTTACATCTAGGTAGAACTTCATATTCTTGAAAACACAAACTATCACAGCTG
>NW_005873053.1:15366-18252 GCF_000147115.1 Myotis lucifugus | reverse complement strand
ATTGATAAACTGTTAGCCAGACTCATCAAGAAACAAAGAGAGAGGACACAAATAAATAAAATCAGAAACAAAAGTGGAGAAGTAACCACTGACACAACAGAAAATCAAAGAATAACTATATGCTAACAAGCTGGACAATGTGGATAAAATAGACAAATTCCTAGAAAAATATAATTTCCCAAAACTGACTCAGGAAGAATCAGAAAACCTGAATAGACCAATAACAACTGATGAAATAAAAGCACTAATCAAAAAACTACCACCAAACAAAAGCCCAGGTGTGGATGGCTTCACAGAGAAGTTTTACCAAATATTCAAAGAACTAACACCTATACTCCTAAAACAATTTCAGAAAATCCAAGAAGAAGGATTTTTATGAGGCCAGCATCATCCTAATTCAAAAACCAGATAAAGACACTACAAAGAAAGAGAATTATAGGCCGATATCCCTGATGAACATAGATGCTAAAATCCTCAACAGAACATTAGCAAGTTACACCCAGCAATATATTAAAGAGATCATCCACCATGATCAAGTGGGATTTATCCCAAGGATGCAAGGCTGGTACAGTAATCACAAATCAATAAACGTGATACATCACATAAACAAATTGAAAGACAAAAATCACGTGATCATATCAATAGACACAGAAAGCATATGACAAAATCCAACACCCATTTTTTTAAAAAAATCAATCTTTATTGTTCAGATTATTAGAGTTGTTCCTTTTCCCCCCATAGCTCCCCTCCACCCAGTTCCCACCCCACCCCCTCTCCTTACCCCACCTCCCGCCACTGTCTTCATCCATAGGTGTACGATTTTTGCCCAGTCTCTTCCTGCACCCCCACACTCCCTTCCCCCCGAGAATTGTCAGTCCATTCCCTTTCTATGCCCCTGATTCTATTCTATTCACCAGTTTATTCTGTTCATCAGATTTTTTATTCACTTGATTTTTAGATTCATTTGTTGATAGATATGTATTTGTTGTCACTATGTTGTTCATAATTTTTATCTTTACCTTTTTCTTCTTCTTCCTCTTCTTAAAGAATACCGTTCAGCATTTCATATAATACTGGTTTGGTGGTGATGAACTCCTTTAGCTTTTTCTTATCTGTGAAGTTCTTTATCTGACCTTCAATTCTAAATGATAGCTTTGCTGGGTAGAGTAATCTTGGTAGTAGGTTCTTGCTATTCATCACTTTGAATATTTCTTGCCACTCCCTTCTGGCCTGCATAGTTTCTGTTTAGAAATCATCTGACAGTGGTATGGGTACTCCCTTGTAGGTAACTGACTTTTTTCTCTTGCTGCTTTTAAGATTCTCTCTTTGTCTTTTGCTCTTGGCATTTTAATTATGATGTGTCTTGGTGTGGACCTCTTTGGATTCCTCTTGTTTGGGGTTCTCTGTGCTTCCTGGACTTGTAAGTCTATTTCTTTCACCGGGTACGAGAAGTTTTCTGTCATTCTTTCTTTCTTTTTTTAAAAATATATTTTATTGATTTTTTTACAGAGAGGAAGGGAGAGGAACAGAGAGTTAGAAACATCGATGAGAGAGAATCATCGATCAGCTGCCTCCTGCACACCTCCCACTGGGGATGTGCCCGCAACCAAGGCACATGCCCTTGACTGGAATCGAACTTGGGACCCTTCAGTCTGCAGGCCGACACTCTATCCACTGAGCCAAACTGGCCAGGGCTGTCATTATTTCTTCAAATAGGTTTTCAATATCTTGCTCTCTCTCTTCTTCTGGCACCCCTATAATTTGGATGTTGGTACGCTTGAAGTTGTCCCAGAGGCTCCTTACACTATCTTCATATTTTTGAATTCTTTTTTCCTTTTGCTTTTCCGTTTGGGTGTTTTTTTCTTCTTTGTATTTCAGATCTTTGACTTGATTCTTGCGATCCTCTAGTCTGCTGTTGGATCTCTGTATATTATTTTTTATTTCAATCAGTGTATGCTTAATTTCTAATTGGTCCTTTTTCATATTCTTGAGGGTATCACTATATTTCTAGGAGGTTTCTATGAGTAGCCTTATAACCGTGGTTTTGAATTCTATATCCAGTAGTTTGCTTTCCTCCATTTCTTTCATTTGTGACCTGTTTCTTTGTCTCTGCATTTTGACTGCTTCCCAGTGTTGATAGAGTGGCTTTGTGTGCTAGGTGTCCTATAGGGTCCAGTGGCTCAGCCTCCCTAATTACCTGAGGTGGACACTCTTGGTGCACCCCTTTGTGGGCTGTGTGCACAGTCTTGTTATAGTTAAGCCTTGATTGCTATTGGTGTCACTGGGAGGAATTGACCTCCAGGTCAATTGGCTGTGAGGACCAGTTGTCAATGGGAGAACTTCTGTGCTGGAGACACCCTTATGGGGCAGGACTTGCTTCAGTGGGGCTTTGGTGCTCACTGAGTCTGCCCTCTAAATGTGTCTCTTATGGATGTGAAGAGTTGTAATCTGGATGGTCTCACTCTGATCACTGGGTAGACTGGCTCTTGGATCTCCAAGGAGGTGCAAAGTCCGCCACTGCCTGATGCCACCCAGCAGGAGCTACAGAGAGATCTGCAGATTCCTCCCCTTTGTTTGGGGTTTGGAGATGCCCAGATGAGGCGCAGTGTGGAGTAATGCAGGCTGCTGACAAGCCTTAGGCCAGTGGTTCTCAACCTTGGCTGCACATTAGAATCACCTGGGAATCTTTTTAAAATCCTGATTTCTAGCCAAAACCGGTTTGGCTCAGTGGATAGAGCATCGGCCTGTGGACTGGAGGGTCCCAGGGTTCGATTCTGGTCAAGGGCATGTACCTTGGTTGTGGGCACATCCCCAGTGGGAGATGTGCAGGAAGGCAGCTGATCGATGTTCTCTCTCATCGATGTTTCTAACTCTCTATCTCTCTCC
>NW_005873053.1:11658-15204 GCF_000147115.1 Myotis lucifugus | reverse complement strand
GGGTGGGGTTGTAAATTTGGTGGGGCATGGTCTCAGGGAATCACGGGGCGATGCAAACAGCAATGGCCTTCCCCCGGATAGGTCCCTGGGTCTCTGTGTCCCATGGCCCTATGCGGGAACAATAAACGCTGCAAGCACCTCTGCGAGAAAGCTGCCCTCACGCTCCGGCCCTATGCCAGACAGTACAGTTTCTCTCCGTATGAGTCTGGGTCCCCAAATTCTTGCCCAGAGCTGGAGTTCAGAGGAGTCGGGGGCTTGTATCTCCCTCCCGGCTGAAAAAGACAACAGCATACCCAGCTGCCAGCCCCTTCTGCGCGCCTCCACACTTCCACACCTCTGCGCCTCCTACCAGACTCAATGCGATTTTCTCTTTCCTTCTAGTTGTAGTATTTCCACTCAGCCAGCCTTCCCATGGTTCTGAATGATATTCGTTTTGTCTTTTAGTTGCATTTTTAATGTGGTTGTGCGTGGCAGCAAGTTCAGGTGTTTAGCTATGCCACCACCTTGGTTGTCTCTAACACCCATTTTTGATAAAAACTCAGCAAAGTGGGAATAGAAGGATCATATCTCAACACAATAAAGGCCATATATGCCAAACCTACAGCCAACATCATACTCAATGGGCAAAAACTAAAACCATTTCCCCTAAGAACAGGAACAAGACAGGATGCCCACTTTCATCACTCCTGTTCGACATAGTACTGGAAGTGCTAGCCATAACGATCAGACAAGAAGAAGAAAAAGGCATCCAAGTTGGAAAAGAAGAAGTAAAACCGTTGTTATTTGCAGATGGCATATACTGTACATAAAAAACCCTAAAGACTCCATCAAAAAACTACTAGATTTAATAAATGAATTCAGCAATGTAGTAGGATACAAAATTAACACCTAAAAATCTATGGCTTTTTTATACACCAATAGTGAACTCACAGAGGGAGAAACTAAAAACAATAATCCCATTTACCATTTCAACAAAAAAAATTAAGATACCCAGGAATAAACTTAACTAAGGAAGTGAAAGACCTGTACTTAGAAAACTACAGGATGCTGAAAAAAGAGCTGGAGGAAGGCATAAACAAATGGAAGAATATAATGTGTTCATGGATTGGTAGAATAAACATCATTAAAATGTCCATACTACCCAAAGCAATCTATAGATTCAATGCAATCTCCATTAAGATACCAATGGCATATTTCACAGGCCTAGAACAAACTCTCAAAAATATTTATATGGAATAAAAAAAGACCCCAAATAACTGCAGCAATCCCAAGAATGAAGAACAAAGTTGGAGGGATCACAATACCAGATATCAAGCTATATTGCAAAGCCACTGTTCTCAAAACTTCCTGGTACTGGCACAAGAACAGACATATAGACCAATGGAACCGAACATAGAACCCAGAAATCGACCCAAGCCATTATGCTCAATTAATATTTGACAAAGGAGGCAAGAGCATACAATGGAGACAGAATAGTCTCTTCAATAAATGGTGTTGGGAAAATTGGACAGATACATGCAACAAATGAAACTAGGCCACCAGCTTATACCATACATAAAAATAAACTCAAAATGGATAAAGGACTTAAATGTAAGATGGGAAACCATAAAAATCTTAGAAGAATTGATAGGCAACAAAATAGCAGACATATGTCATAGCAATATCTTTACCCATACAGCTCCTAGGATAGTGATGGCGAACCTATGACACGTGTGTCAGAGGTGACACGTGAACTCATTTTTTTGGTTGATTTTTCTTTGTTAAATGGCATTTAAATATATAAAATAAATATCAAAAATATAAATCTTTGTTTTACTATGGTTGCAAATACCAAAAAATTTCTATATGTGACACGGCACCAGAGTTAAGTTAGGATTTTTCAAATGCTGACACGCCGAGCTCAAAAGGTTCGCCATCACTGTCCTAGGACAATGGAAACTAAGGAGAAAATAAACAAATGGGACTACATCAAAATAAAAAGCTTCTGTACAGTAAAATAAACCATCAACAAAACAACAAGAAAGGCCACTGCATGGGAGAACATATTTGTTAATGTTATCTCAGATAAGGGTTTAATCTCCAAATTTTACAGAGAACTCATACAATTTAACAAAAGGAGGATAATCCAATAAAAAAAAATGGGCAAAGGACCTAAATAGACACTTTTTGAAAGAGGGCATACAGAAGACCCTCTTCAAGAGACATATGAAAACATGATCAAAGTCACTAATCATCTGAGAGATGCAAATCAAAACGACAATGAGGTACCATCTCACACCTGTCAGAATGGCTATCATCAACAAATCTACAAATGACAAGTGCTGGAGAGGATGTGGAGAAAAAGGAACACTCGTGGGCTGCTGGTGGGAATGCAGACTGGTGCAGCCACTATGGAAGACAGTATGGAGTTTCCTCAAAAAACTAAAAATGGAACTCCCATTTGACCCTGTGATCCCACTTATAGGAATATATCCCAAGAAATCAGAAACACCAATCAGAAAGGATATATGCACCCATATGTTCATAGCAGCACAATTCACCATAGCTAAGATCTGGAAACAGCCTAACTGCCCATCAGCAGATGAGTAGATTAGAAAACTGTGGTACATGTACACAATGATTCGAATACTACACAGCTGTAAAAAAGAAGGAACTCAACATTCGCAACAGCATGGATGGAACTGGAGAGGATTATGTTCAGTGAGATAAGCCAGAGAAAAATAAATATCACATGATCTCATTCATTTGTGGAATATAATGAACAACATAAACTGATAAACAAAAATAGAGCCAAAGGAAAAAATATTTTAGCATATAATTGAAGTAATTTGGTTATTTGCAGATTATGAATATTTCCTACAACTTTAGTGATATTATACTGGTACTATATTAGTACGTTTTGGTAATATTATTATACTTAAAATCTTTTTTTCTTGAAATATTAACGTTTATTGCAAGGAATAAATTATATTTAAAATCATTTTTCTTGAAATATTAATTTTTATTGCACGTAAATGGATAATTATTTTGTATCTACAATCTGGTAATAGATTTATTTTGCATATTGTAAAAAACAAACAAAAAAACCAAATATCCATGCACAATACACATATGCCCACATGTATTACACATACATTCTGGACAAATCTTCCCTCCCCCAATGTATAAGGTCATTTTTCCAGGCTTCCAATTATTCAGAGGTTAACCTCTACAGTCTAGAAGCTACAGCAGGCTGAGGACCTCACAGGGGACAAGAGCCCCCCAAACCACCCCCCCCCAAACACACACACAATCACACATTCTTCCCATGGGGTGAGCATCAGTAAGCAAATCCCCAGGCGGAGCTGCAGCTCCCAGCTCGGGCCTCTGCAGCTCCCTGAAATCTGTCTCACCTTCCTGGCTGTTTTCTTGCAGTTCCGTGAAGAGCCCGAGCCTGGAGACCTGATTGAGATTTTACACATCGGCTCCTCGCACTGGGCCCTGTATGTGGGCTATGGTTATGTGATCCACCTGGATCTCCCGGGTAAGGAGGTTGAAAGTATAACT
>NW_005873053.1:9632-11466 GCF_000147115.1 Myotis lucifugus | reverse complement strand
AGCTCCATGACCTTTAGCTGGGTGCGCAGACAGATTTTCCTAAACCAGCAGCGTCTCTGGGTGTCCCGGTCTCATAAAGGAGAAGGATCAAGATGGTGGATGATCAACTAGATGATGTCCATTCATATCATGGAGGGACAATAGCAGCCACTGACCATCAGAATATTCATTAGTTTGAAAAAGTATTCACAGCTAATTAAGTAAGAAGAGTAAAATCCGTGAATCCTCCAATCACATTGGTGAAGGGACAGACACCAAGGCTCAATAGTGTAATCCCTGGCCCTTCTTCCCTGTCTTGTGTCTTCTCTCTCCCTCCCTGGCCTCCCCCTGCAGTTCCTGATACTCGTGTGTCTGATTCCAGGGGAGAAGTCTGAGGCTGGATCCCCCACTGGCTTAGGGGAGGTGAAAAGGCAGCTCCTGGTGGAAGTGGTGGGAAACTGCTTCTATAAGGTCAACAACCACTTGGACCACCTGTACAAACCACGGCCCATAGAGGAGATGGTCAGATCTGGGAAGGAGATGCTTGGTAAGGAGATGGAGTACAGTGATCTGAGCAGGAACTGTGAGCACTTTGTCACGGATCTAAGATATGGCAAGGCCCATGACCGCCAGGTAAGGTCCTCTGGTGGGGGGCTCCCTCTACCTTGATAGGTCTCTTTGGGGTAGAGGAGACAGGGCTGTGCATCCAAAAGAAAAAAATACCCCCAATGATGTAAAATTATGCTCCCTGCCTCCTCTTAGCTGGGAGTTAGCATGTCAGAGAACAAATCTCAGGTCAGTTTCTGATCCATTCAGGGTCTTTGAACAGGTCCCTTCCTATCTGTCCTCAGTTTCCCCAGGTACAGAAGGAGGCGATGTTTGGAGGACCTCTGGGCTCTGGCCACCTCTATCCCTTTAGGATCCTTCGCCTCTAAGACCCACCCTAAAGGCAGCTCCTGATGCCCTGTGTGCTGTCAGGGAAAGTCTGGGTCAACCCGGGACCATGACAGGTCTCCTAAGGCCCCAGAGAGCCCTCGGGCAAGAGATGCTCAAGGTCTGTGGCCCATGTAAGAGCTCGAGGACATGTTATGTAAGATCTGGGCACATCCTTACTGCTCTCCTCATTCCCTCTTATTAAAACACAGCTAGTAAGAGGCAGAAGCAGGATTCAATGCCCAGTGCTCCTGGCTCTTTCTGCTGAACCACAGCACCTCCAGGGCTCACAGCCCCTGTGGTTGGGTGATGGGCAGCCTAGATGGAGAAGATGAGGGGAGGAGGAGCAGGATTGGGAGGGGAATTAGAGATGTGATTCTCAGGTGGGGTGTTGAGGTGACTATTAGACATGCAGGTGGACCTGTTGAGTATAATTAGGACGTGTGAGTTGAGTCAGGGCTGAAGTGGGAGTGGAGATAGAAGTTTTTTGGGAACAGTACACAGAGCACAGTGATCCCTGAGGCCATGGTTTTCCGTTGTCACCCCTCAGCTCTGCTACCACCTCCCTCTGCAGAGCTGGAGCCCAGGTAGAGCCCAGACCACAGAGCCATTCCCACTTTCACCCCAGAGCTCTGACCCGGGAGCCCAGGAGGGAAGCCTCCTGCCTTATCCAGCCCTGTCACCACCAATTGGCCCCACCCAGGAGGCTCACACAGGCCCTGGAGTGGGTGGGACAGAAGTCTGGGGGTTGGTCAGAAAGACATGGGGTCACATAATCGAGTTCAGCATGGCCCTGAGTAAAGTCAAGAGGGAAAGATGAACAAAGAAGTGAATTCCAGAGAAGCTTCCAGGCTAAATGACCACTGTTGGATGTTGGCATGGAATGAGGGCAAAGGGAAGCTGGCCCCTGGTCTCAGATTGG
>NW_005873053.1:8416-9532 GCF_000147115.1 Myotis lucifugus | reverse complement strand
GGGAGATAAACTGAAAAATTCTCAAATCAGGAAGTTGTGTGACCTGGGCAGAAACACTGAGGAGCAGGGAGGAGGTGATAAGGCAGGAAGGGAGGAAAGGAGACCACAATGGGGCAGAGAAGACCCAGTGCAGCCACTGCCGCCTGAGTGTCCCTGGGCAAGTCCCTCTACCTCTCTGATCCTCAGTTTCCCCAGATGAGCACATGGGTGCTGCTTCCTTCCCCTGGGCTTGGGAGGGTGGCAATTAAGGTGGGAAATGTGCCAGCAGAGCCTGCTGGGTGACTGTGAGCCCTGTCCCCAGGGCAGGAAGCAGGGAAACAACAGGAGGGCCTTCTCCAATGCTCAGGTGCCCTTAGGGTGCTGTCACCTGCTGTCTGTCAGCTCAGCATCTTCTCCGGTCGTGTACTGGGGCTGGGAGGGCAGAGTGTGAGGTGGTGGGTGTTGGGGCCATGCACAGCCAGGGCAAACACAGGATGGAGACATGAGGGTCAGTGTGTGCGAGCAGAGAAGCTCAGACTCACCTGGACAATATTGTGGGGGATGGGCCTGGGCCCCAGCCTCAGGGAAGGGGGTTTACATACAGGCTGTTGTGTTATCACCCTCCAGACACATACAATACACCTGCATATGCATGTCTGCATCCTAGTGTGTGTGCATGTACATGCAACACACAACATATCCATGCACAATACACACAGACACACATACATTACACACACATTCTGAACAAATCTTCACTCTCCCAATTAACAAGGTATTATTCCAGGCTTCCAGTTACTCAGAGGGCAACCTATAGAAGCTACAGCAGGCTGAGGTCCCCACAGGGGACATGAGGTCCCCCCCACCCATCACCCCCCCCACACACACATTCTTCTCATGGGGTGAGCATCAGTAAGCAAATCCCTAAGCAGAGCTGTAACTCCAGCCAGGCCCTCTGCAGCTCCCTGAAATCTGTCTCACCTTCCTGGTTGTTTCTTTGCAGATTCATGCAGAGCCCAAGCCTGGAGACCTGATTGAGATTTCGCTCATTGGCTCCTCGCACTGGGCCCTCTATGTGGGCGATGGTTATGTGATCCACCTGGCTCCCCCAGGTAAGGGGGGTTGAAAGTTTAAGTC